>NC_141879.1:10015000-10166515 GCF_056163025.1 Triticum urartu
CTCGAAAGAAGTGAGTGGGAGGAAAGTAGAAAACTTGATAAGGTAATTGTACCTTCTCCCTTATTGGAAAGTAGTTCATCACAAAAACCTGTTCTTGTGACTACTACACCAATTAGTGAGGAAGCTAATGATGATGATCATGTAACTTCAGATCAAGTAACTACCGAATCTCGTAGGTAAACCAGAGTGAGATCCGCACCAGAGTGGTACAGTAATCCTGTTCTAGAAGTCATGTTACTAGACCATGACGAACTTGCGAACTATGAGGAAGCGATGATGAGCCCAGATTCCGCGAAATGGTTTGAGGCCATGAAATCTGAGATATGATCCCTGTATGAGAACAAAGTTTGGACTTTTCCGATGATCAGCAAGCAATTGAGAATAAATGGATCTTCAAGAGGAAGACGGATGCTGATAGTAGTGTTACTATCTACAAAGCTAGAATTGTCGCAAAAGGTTTTCGACAAGTTCAAGGTGTTGACTACGATGAGAGTTTCTCACTCGTATCTATGCTAGAGTCTGTCCAAATCATTTTAGTAATTCCGCATTTTATGAAATCTGGCAAATGGATAAACAAAACTGCATTCCATAATGAATTTATTAAAGAAGAGTTTTATATGATGCAACCAGAAGGTTTTGTCAATCCGAAAGGTGCTAACAAAATGTGCAAGCTCCAGTGATCCATCTGTGGACTGGTGCAAGCATCTCGGAGTTGGAATATACGCTTTGATGAGTTGATCAAAGCATATAGTTTTATACAGACTTGCGGTGAAGCCTGTATTTACAAGAAAGTGAGTGGGAGCACTACAGCATTTCTGATAAGTATATGTGAATGACATATTGTTGATCGGAAATAATGTAGAATTATTCTGTAAAGCATAAAGGAGTGTTTGAAAGGAGTTTTTCAAAGAAAGACTTCGGTGAAGCTGCTTACATATTGAGCTTCAAGAACTATAGAGATAGATCAAGACGCTTGATAAGTTTTTTCAATGAGTACATACCTTGACAAGATTTTGAAGTAGTTCAAAATGGAGCAGTCAAAGAAAGAGTTCTTGCCTGTATTACAAGGTGTTAAGTTGAGTAAGACTCAAAGCCCGACCATGGCAGAAGATAGAAAGAGAATGAAAGTCATTACCTATGCCTTGGCCATAGGTTCTATAAAGTATGTCATGCTGTGTACCAGATCTATTATATACCCTGCACTGATTTGGCAAGGGAGTACAATAGTGATCTAGGAGTAGATCACTGGACAGCGGTCAGAATTATCCTTAGTGAAATAAGGATATGTTTCTCGATTATGGACGTGACAAAAAAGTTCGTCGTAAAGGGTTGCGTCGATGCAAGTTTTTGACACTGATCCAGATAATTCTAAGTCTCAATCTGGATACATATTGAAAGTGGGAGCAATTAGCTAGAGTAGCTCCGTGTAGAGCATTGTAGACATAGAATTTTGCAAAATACATACGGATCTGAATATGGCAGGCCCGTTGACTAAATTTCTGTCACAAGCAAAACATGATCACTCTTTGGGTGTTAATCACATAGCGATGTGAACTAGATTATTGAATCTAGTAAACCCTTTGGGTGTTAGTCACATGGAGATGTGAACCAATCACATAAAGATGTGAACTATTGGTGTTAATCACATAGCGATGTGAACTAGATTATTGACTCTAGTGCAAGTGGGAGACTGAAGGAAATATGCCCTAGAGACAATAATAAAGTTATTATTTATTTCCTTATATCATGATAAAATTTTATTATTCATGCTAGAATTGTATTAACCGGAAACATAATACATGTGTGAATACATAGACAAACAGAGTGTCACTAGTATGCCTCTACTTGACTAGCTCGTTAATCAAAGATGGTTATCTTTCCTAACCATGGACAAAGAGTTGTCATTTGATTAACGGGATCACATCATTAGTTGAATGATCTGATTGAAATGACCCATTCCATTAGCTTAGCACCCGATCGTTTAGTATGTTGCTATTGCTTTCTTCATGACTTATACATGTTCCTATGACTATGAGATTATGCAACTCCCGTTTGCCGGAGGAACACTTTGTGTGCTACCAAACGTCACAACGTAACTGGGTGATTATAAAGGTGCTCTACAGGTGTCTCCAAAGGTAGATGTTGGGTTGGCATATTTCGAGATTAGGATTTGTCACTCCGATTGTCGGAGAGGTATCTCTGGGCCCTCTCGGTAATGCACATCACATAAGCCTTGCAAGCATTGCAACTAATGAGTTAGTTGCGGGATGATGCATTACAGAACGAGTAAAGAGACTTGCCGGTAACGAGATTGACCTAGGTATTGGATACCGACGATCGAATCTCGGGCAAGTAACATACCGATGACAAAGGGAACAACGTATGTTGTTATGCGGTCTGACTGATAAAGATCTTCGTAGAATATGTAGGAGCCAATATGGGCATCCAGGTCCCGCTGTTGGTTATTGACCAGAGATTTGTCTCAGTCATGTCTACATTGTTCTCGAACCGTAGGGTCCGCACGCTTAACGTTACGATGACAGTTATTATGAGTTTATGCATTTTGATGTACCGAAGTTAGTTCGGAGTCCCGGATGTGATCACGGACATGACGAGGAGTCTCGAAATGGTCGAGACATAAAGATTGATATATTGGATGGCTATATTCGGACACCGGAATTGTTCCGGGTGATTTCGGAGAAAACCGGACTGCCGGAGGGGTTACCGGAACCCCCCAGGAAGTAATGGGCCTTATTGGGCCTGAGGGGAGAGAGAGGGCAGCAGCCCAAGAGGTGGCGCGCCCCCCCTCATGGGGAGTCCGAATTGGACTAGGAGGGGGGGCGGCCCCCCTTTCCCTCTCCCTCTCCCTCTCTTTCCTTCCCCCTCTCTACTCCTAGTTGGACTAGGAAAGGGGAGTCCTACTCCCACTAGGAGAAGGACTCCCCCCTCTCTCCTTGGCGCACCAAGGGCCGGCCGGCCTCCCCTTGCTCCTTTATATACGGGGGCAGGGGGGCACCCTAGAACACACAAGTTGATCCACGTGATCGTTCCATAGCCGTGTGCGGTGCCCCCTGCCACCATATTCCACCTCGATCATATCGTTGTAGTGCTTAGGCGAAGCCCTGCGTCGGTAGAACATCATCATCGTCACCACGCCGTTGTGCTGACGGAACTCATCCCCGAAGCTTTGCTGGATCGGAGCTCGGGGAGCGTCATCGAGTTGTACGTGTGCTAAGAACTTGGAGGTGCCGGAGTAACGGTGCTTGGATCGGTCGGATCGGAAAGACGTACGACTACTTCCTCTACGTTGCGTCAACGCTTCCGCGTCGGTCTACGAGGGTACGTAGACAACACTCTCCCCTCTCGTTGCTATGCATCACCATGATCTTGCGTGTGCGTAGGAAAATTTTGAAATTACTACGTTCCCCAACAACATGTCCTTCACATAGAAAACCTGTGCCACATCATTGGCTAGGACGAATGGTTCGTCTGCATACGCAAGATTGTTGAGATCCATTGTTGTCATTCCGTACTGCGGGTCTTCCGTTACCCCGCCTCGTGTCATATTGACCCATTTGCACCGAAACAAAGGGACCTTCAAACCACGTCGATAGTCAAGTTCCCATATGTCCTGTATATAACCATAATATGTTTCCTTTCCCGTCTTGGTTTCTGCATCAAAGCGGACACCACTGTTTTGGTTGGTGCTCTTCTTATCTTGGGCGATCATGTAAAATGTATTACCATTTATCTCGTACCCTTTGAAAGTCATTATATTCGAAGATGGTAACTGGGGCAGCAAGTACATGTCATCTTCAATAGAGGTGTCATGCATGGTACGTGCTTGCAACCAGCTGGCGAAACTCCTGGTTTGTTCACGTGTAATCCAGTCATCAGACCGCTCCAGGTGTTTGGAGCGTAGCAAATTCTTGTGTTCATCCATATACGGAGCCACCAAGGCGGAATTCTGTAGAACTGTGTAGTGTGCTTCAGTGAGAGAATGTCCGTCCATACATATTATTTGTTCCCCTCCTAGCGTGCCTTTTCCATCCAGTCTGCCCTTATGCCGCGATTCAGGAACACCAATCGGCTTAAGGTCAGGAATAAAGTCAATACAAAACTCAATGACCTCCTCATTTTGACGGCCCTTGGAGATGCTTCCTTCTGGCCTAGCACGGTTATGAACATATTTCTTTAAGACTCCCATGAACCTCTCAAAGGGGAACATATTGTGTAGAAATACAGGACCCAAAACGTTAATCTCTTCGCATAGGTGAACTAGGACGTGCGTCATGATGTTGAAGAAGGATGGTGGGAACACCAACTCGAAACTGACAAGACATTGCACCAAATCATTCTGTAACCTTGGTATGATTTCTGGATCGATTACCTTCTGAGAGATTGCATTGAGAAATGCACATGGCTTCACAATGGCTAATCGAACGTTTTCCGGTAGAAGCCCCCTCAATGCAACCGGAAGCAGTTGCGTCATAATCACGTGGCAGTCATGAGACTTCAGGTTCTGGAACTTTTTCTCTGCCATGTTTATTATTCCCTTTATATTCGACAAGAAGCCAGACGGTACCTTAATACTGAGCAGGCATTCAAAGAAGATTTCCTTCTCTTCTTTGGTAAGAGCGTAGCTTGCATGACCCTGATGTATGCCGTCTTTTCCGTGCATACGTTGCTGGTCCTCCCGTGCCTCAGGTGTATCTTTTGTCTTCCCATACATGCCCAAGAAGCCAAGCAGGGTCACACAAAGATTCTTCGTCACGTGCATCACGTCGATTGCGGAGCGGACCTCGAGGTCTTTCCAATAGGGCAGGTCCCAAAATATAGATTTCTTCTTCCACATGGGTGCGCGTCCGTCAGCGTCATTCGGAATAGGTTGTCCACCAGGACCCTTTCCAAAGACCACCTTCAACTCCTTGACCATATCATGTACATCAGCACCAGTACGGTGGCGAGGCTTCGTCCGGTGATCCGCCTCACCTTTGAAATGCTTGCCTTTCTTTCTTACGGGATGCCTGCTCGGAAGAAATCGACGATGTCCCAGGTACACATTCTTATTAGCCAAATATATACTGTCGGTATCGTCCAAACAGTGCGTGCATGCGCGGTATCCCTTGTTTGTCTGTCCTAAAAGGTTACTAAGAGCAGGCCAATCATTGATGGTCATGAACAGCAACGCCTTTAGGTCAAATTCTTCCCCCATGTGCTCATCCCACGCACGTACACCTGTTCCATTCCATAGTTGTAAGAGTTCTTCAACTAATGGCCTTAGGTACACATCAATGTCGTTGCCGGGTTGCTTAGGGCCTTGGATGAGCACTGGCATCATAATGAACTTCCGCTTCATGCACAACCAAGGAGGAAGGTTATACAAACATAGAGTCACAGGCCAGGTGCTATGGTTGCTGCTCTGCTCCCCAAAAGGATTAATGCCATCTGCGCTTAGACCAAACCATACGCTCCTTGCGTCATCTGCAAACTCCTTCCCGTACTTTCTTTTGATTTTTCTCCACTGCGACCCGTCAGCAGGTACTCTCAACTTTCCGTCTTTCTTACGGTCTTCTCTGTGCCATCGCATCGCCTTGGCATGCTCTTTGTTTTGGAACAAACGTTTCAACCGTGGTATTATATGAGCATACCACATCACCTTGGCAGGAATCTTCTTCCTGGGGCGCCGGCCCTCGACATCACCAGGGTCATCGCGGCAGATCTTATAGCGCAATGCACCACATACCGGGCAAGCGTTCAAATCCTCGTACTCACCGCGGTAGAGGATGCAATCATTAGGGCATGCATGTATCTTCTGCACCTCTAACCCTAGAGGGCAGACAGCCTTCTTTGCTTCGTACGTACTCTCGGGCAATTCGTTGTCCTTTGGAAGCATATCCTTTATCATTACCAGCAACTTTCCAAATCCCTTGTCAGATACACCATTCTCTGCCTTCCATTGCAGCAATTCCAGTGTGGTGCCCAGCTTTTTCTTTTCACCTACGCAATTCGGGTACAACAATTTTTTGTGATCCTCTAACATGCGCTGCAACTTCTTCTTCTCCAAATCACTTGCGCAGTTTCTCTTTGCATCGGCAATGGCCCGACCTAGATCATCAACGGGCTCATCTGATGCCTCTTCTTCAGCTTCTTCCCGCATTGCCGGCTCAGCATCTTCCCGCATTACCGGCTCAGCTTCTTCCCCCATTGTTGTATCATCGTATTCGGGGAACCCATGGCCAGGATAACTGTCGTCGTCCTCTTCTTCTTCATTGTCTTCCATCATAACCCCTCTTTCTCCGTGCTTGGTCCAAACATTATAATGGGGCATGAAACCGGACTTAAACAGGTGGACGTGAATGGTTCTTGACGTAGAGTAATTGTGACCATTCTTACAACGAGCACATGGACAAGGCATAAAACCATCCGCCCGCTTGTTTGCCTCAGCCGCAAGCAGAAAAGTATGCACGCCCTCAACGAACTGGGGAGAGCATCGCTCATCGTACATCCATTGCCGGCTCATCTTCATTACACAACACCGAATAGACCAAATTAATACAAGTTCATACAATTAATACAAGTTCATACATAAAGTTCATACAACACTTAAATGCAACAAACAAATAACTCTCTAGCTAAAGCATTTAAATGCAACAACAAATACGATCAAGATCGCAACTAAGGTAACAATGGATCCAACAGCATAATGATACCAAGCCTCACTATCGATGGCATATTTTCTAATCTTTCTAATCTTCAAGCGCATTTTCTCCATCTTGATCTTGTGATCATCGACGACATCGGCAACATGCAACTCCAATTCCATCTTCTCCCCCTCAATTCTTTTCAATTTTTCTTTCAAGTACTCGTTTTCTCTTTCAACTAAATTTAACCTCTCGGCAATAGGGTCGGTTGGAATTTCCGGTTCACATACCTCCTAGAAAAAATTTCTATGTCAACTTGATGGGCATAATTTGTCATAAACACGAAATGCAACTAGTTTTAAAAGAGAATATACATACCACATCCGAATCATAACAAGGACTAGGGCCGACGGGGACGGATATCAAAACCATAGCACTATATGTATAACAAACAACGTACGGGTAAGATAATTATACGAGTAACTATATATCCAAATCACACAAACATCAATTTTTATATAAAATTTCATGAACAAGAGGCTCACCACAAGGTGGTGCCGGCGACGGGACGGTGCGGGCGATCGACGGTGGCTACGATGGAGATTTAGAAGGCACTAAGTAAACCACACCTACATATGCAAACTAAGTGTTATTTTTGACCTCAAATTGCATATAAATCAAATACTAGCACATATATATATCCTCCCAAATTACTAAACTCACAAATTAATCACTATATAAACCAATGCAAGAGCTAATCTAGCAATGAGAGATGAAAGGACAAAGTTGCTAACCTTTGTGATCATTTGAATGGATGAGGGCCTTCAAATCTTGACAAATTTTGGGCAAATTTTGTGATGAACTCGAGAGGAAGAAGGGAAGAACAGAGGAGAGGGAGAGGGGAAAGGGGGAAGAACAGAGTGCTGGTGGACGAAGGGTTTATATAGGACGACCTTTAGTACCGGTTCGTGGCACGAACCGGTACTAAAGGGGCTGGAGGGGCCCCAGTCTGACAACATCCTGCCACCACTCTCATTAGTACCGGTTCGTGGCACGAACCGGTGCTAAAGGTTCGGCACGAACCGGTACTAATGAAAGCGGCCCGGCTAGCCGTTGGAACCGGCACTAATGTATACATTAGTGCCGGCTCAAATACAAACCGGCACTAATGTGCTTCACGTTTGACCCTTTTTCTACTAGTGCAAGGTGCCAGAGGGCAAGGGATTTGTGGATGGCGCCATCGGGGGTACGATTGTCCTGCGGTTTGATGACATCTTTGCTATGTTCAACCTTCATCCGCTGCACTACACCTTCGTTCAGCTGTTTTCGCTGAGTATGGAGATGCGGATCATTAGAGACAAGACCCCGGACATCGTGATCATCGACCCCTTCTACATGCGTGCCAAGCTCTTGAGCAGCGCTGGGGACCGCCAAGTCATGAGTTCACACCTCGAAGACGTCATTCTGGCAAACCCAGATAAGGATAACTTCCTTGTGCCTTACTTTCCTGAGTAAGTCATCCCTTAACCGCCCCGTAACATATGATTTCTTAGATTTCGATCGTTCTTTTTTTTTCTAACATTCCGTGTTCTGTGCAGTGACACACATTGCACACTCATCCTCTTAAGCCCGAAATATTCCATGGCCAAGTATTTCGACCCGAACCGTAACTCCAAGATAGACTACACAAATATCAAGAAAGTTCTTGATGATGTTCTCCCTGGCTACGCCAAATCTGGAGGCACCTTCATCAGGGCAGTTCGTAAGTATGGCAAGCACGTATTCGCCCACAATACGACGTTCTGCTGCGTCAAGCAGCCGCCTGGCGGTCAGAAGGATGCCTACTACGCCCTCCATCACATGCGGGCGATCGTAAGGGACCATCATCACCTTCTGCTACCAAATAATCTCAAAGATTGGGCCGCAAGCTTGTCGGCAATCCAGGACGCGGACATCAGACAAGAATTCTTTTGCATCCAGTCGGAGTTTGCGGACATCATCCATCAAGATGTCCTTCATACCTCGGGGCAGTTCTTCCTCAAATATCAACCGTCCAACATTGAGATAGACGGAATGCTACAAATGCAGGCTGGCAACGCCTGCGATTTCATGACCATCACGACAGACGGCGGCTTCATCCACGCTCCTGTCCATGAGTCGAGTCGAAAGTACTGATGTGTAGTTCTGAAACATTGATTGGCTCATGTTGTAATTAAACTTTAATGAATTGTATGTCTCTTTGGTTTGGACAGTCGTTCAACTTAGATGTAATCGATGCTATTTATTAGTAGGACCATGAATCGTGCTATTAATGTCTTGCTTTTCTCTTCCGATCCTTTTGTTGCATACTTATATATTGCTTATGTATGTATTGTCTGTTGTTTGTCTTGTGCATAGAGATGTCGTCGTATGTCGTCTACAAGGGTAAGGTTCCCGGAGTCTACGACGACTGGGAGGAGTGTCGGAGACATGTTCACCATTTCAGCGGTAACAGTTACAAAGGGTACACCACTAGGGCGGAGGCCGAATCTAGATACGCCCGCTATCTAGCGGGAGAGAGGAGGGAGCGTTGGAGGAACCGGATGAAGACCAGTTTGATCGCGATGATGCTCATCGTGATGACCGCAGCTCTCTTCTATGTGATGGTAGTTTAGATGATTCATATTGACTTGTAATGTGAAGACAAACTCGATACTCGCGGTCTCGAGACTTGTAATGTTTTATCTCTGTTCGGTCTTTTGAATTCGGAGACTAATATGATGAATTGTATTCGGAGACTAATCTTCTATTGTATTTGATGAATCTGCTGTTGCTGTGTGCTACTGTCTATATTCTGTCAAATAATATATTTTGTAACCTGCGCAAAAATCAGAAAAGTAAAAAAACCAAATATTCATACTAATGGCGCATCACAACAAGGTGCGCCATTAGTATGCCAAAGGATACTAATGGCGCATCAATACAGAGTGCGCCATTAGTATGCCAAAGGATACTAATGGCGCATCAAGACAGAGTGCACCATTAGTATGCCAAGTATACTAATGGCGCATCTATCCGTAGTGCGCCATTAGTGTGCCAAAGCACATGGTTAAATATGGCCCCTGGGAGGCACACTAATGGCGCATGGTGTTATATACTAATGGCGCACTGGATGGTGCGCCATTAGTATACCAGATACTAATGGCGCACCAGTGGTGCGCCATTAGTAAAAATTACTAGTGGCGTGCTACTAATGGCGCACCGGTGATGCGCCATTAGTAGGCAAAACCGGTGCGCCATTAGTAGGCCTTTTCCTAGTAGTGCGACCTCGACGCCGCCATCCGCCGCGCGCCCGAGCCCCGACCCCGACCTCGACGCCGCCTGGCCCTCCCTCATCGCAGGCACCCGAGGTGAGCACGCCTGCTCCTCCCTCTCCCCTACCTCTGCCTAGGGTTTCTTTATATTTTAGTTGCATCAAATTAGTTAGGGTTCATGTAAGGGTAGTGGAAACAAATCGGATGCGGATGTGGCTCAAATGAGTTAGGGTTCATGTAAGGGTGGAAACGAATCAAATTTCTAAGATGAATCATAAAACGAGTAAAATTTGACCACTTATTTCACTTTATAGTTGGATAATTGGAATATCCGCTACCACCTTCCACCCCTAGGTTCATCAAATTAGATGGTAATTAGGGCAGTAGTTCCTAGGTACTAATTAGTTAGTAAGAACTAGGTACTAATTAGGTACTAGTATATTTTTATTTATAGTAAGTTTATTTTTAGTAAGAACTAGTTGAATTAATAGAACTAGTTAGTAAGAACTTGTTGCTATTTTTTTTAGTTAAAGCAATTTTTCCCGCATCGACGTGGACGATGCCTATCCCGCATCCTTGTCATCAAGTTGGCGGAGGACGACACCTACTTGACCAGATGGGCCATGTCCGGGACTGGGCTCCGCCGGGGTGGTACTGGGAGGCGCTACCTACCGGGGGCGCAGGTTGGTGAGGAGCCAGCCTGTCGTTGACCCGAACCTTCTTTGGTGGCGGTCGCGTGGGCCAGTGACGGTCCAGAGGCTCGAGGACCCCGCGGAGGTGGTGCGTCACCGTGTAAGTGAGGAGGACGCGCACGTCCGTCGCTACTTGTTTGCGTTGGAGCATAGGTTCTCCAATACCTGGCAGGTTCTCCAGGGATCTCACTGGAGCTATGATCCCGTGATGGTTCCTTCTCTGTGGGTGTCCACTGCCCGCGCCGATACCCGTCGTGTGCTAGGGTTTTAGTTGTATTAGTGATGTTATATTTATGACACCATTCGGGATGTATTAGTGATAATATTCGACGATGTACGGACGCATGAGATGATTTACTTTTTCTTATTGAATGCATGCTAATTTGAGTCCTATAAGATATTTTGAAATGTATATCTTGTGTTGCTCAAATAGGATATGTGCTTGCCCAAGTGGCCGATCATGTTTGCAGGTTACACCTCCGAGTGGTCTATGTTTTGCCGGAGTGTTGATTCATTTCCGTTCCGGCAAATTTCAGGCGCTCGATATGTCCTATTTTAGCAAAGGTCATGCCGGATTTTTCCGTAAATTTTGGCATGACTTGTGCCAGAATATGTAGGAAATATCGAGTGCCCCGGATCTGTGTGTTGAGTATCCTGGTAGTTGTCTTCGATCGATTTTCAATTAATGTTTTAACTATGAACATAGGAAATGTCTGACGATGAAAAGGATTTCGGTATTTGCAAATACTGCGAAGACGAGCGCGGCCTGTGCGACAGAATCTTCCTAGATGATGATAGGCGCTTCAGCATCAAGCTGGACGAGAACTTCGAAGTGGATACAGTAAGTCACAACGACAAGTCTTTTTTCGTAATTAAGCATGACATTTGCTTCATTTGCTTCAACTTATAATTTAAGCTTGACATTAAGCATGACAAGTCTTTTTTTTACTATTCTACTAGCGTATCCCCTGCCATGCAAGAGTTTTTGTATTGGATAAGATAGGTTTCAGTGGTACTATGGAGGAAAACAAATTTTACTTGAAGACCGAGCATGGTTATATTTTCAACGTAAAATTATACAATTCAGACGACTACACCTATTTTGGATGCAAAACATGGCGAGCACTATGCAAGACTTATGCATTTGAGCCTGATATGGTTATCACCTTTGATATTCATCCGGAAGATGATATTGAAGGTAATACCGACATCTGGGTCGATGTGCAGACGCCTCCAGTTATACCATTATGTCAGTTTCTCAACCATATTTATGTCTTTGATATTGTTTATTCAAAAATAGTTGACAACTAATTTGTATTGTCAGCTTATTTCGGTGCAAACAAACATGTCCAGCGCTTGGTAGACAGGACCTACTACTGTCCTGGGGCTGAACTAAACTGCGACAAGCTAACTCATTATGTTTCATGGCTTGAGGATCTTGATACTGTCAAGACAAATTTTCTTCCTGCACTTAGAAATGTTAGTGCTGAAAACGTGCGACCAATAGTGTTCGTAATGAACTACGGTCACATCTATTTAGGAAGGATGGTAAGATTTTTACTATTTGTCCTCAGTGCATCTTTTCCATACATTATTTTTGAAGCTAAACTTCATTGCTAAGTATGTTACCATACGATGTTCTTCAACAGGGACTCCCGATGAATGTTGTGCCTTATGGGATCGAGACTGAAGGTACCATGAGTATTATTAGCTTACGGCCAAGATATACTACAGATTACTTTAGTGCATTCAAGATTAGCGACGGATGCTTAATAGTGCAAGACTGGACCAAATATGTGATGGGGGAGCGCAGAGAAGTACTAGGGGGCAGCAAACAGATGCGCTACCCACGATTAGGAGACAGGTTCATCTGCATGCTCCAACTTGATCAAGGAGGAGAGCTGCACATGTTTTATGTTATTTTACCTAAGAGAGAGCAGCAGGAGTGATTAGCTAGATATAAATGAGTTTGAGGATGATGATGTGCTACACTATTACTATGATGATAAAATAGCTAGTGTTGGTGGTAATGACTATGATGATTATTATTAGCTAGTGTTAGTGGTGATTAAATAAATACTGTTGGTGGTAATGACTATGATGATGATTAAGTAGCTTGTGCTGGCGGATTAGATTCAAGTGGAGGCAACATGTGGTGCACATCGAAAGTACTACTAGTCCAAACTAGATCAAGTTTGGATTAGTAGTATACTTTTGACATGCACCACATATTGCCTCCACTTGAACCTAATCCACCTTCATTTGACACACTGTTATGGACATAATGATGTAAACCTCATAACTGGTATTGTACCAATATTTGTACGATGGCGCATAAATACACTAAAAATAAAAAATAAAAAAAGAATACTAGTAGCGATGGAGGGAAAACACGCTGCCACTAGTTACATTAGCAGTAGCGTGGGAGCGAACAAACGCTGCAGCTATTTGTCCTAGTAGTAGCGCGTGCGGGCACGCGTTACTGCTAAGCAATAGCTGTAGTGCCTTATTAGTAGCGCGCCCCCCGCGCTACTAGTGAGCACAAAACCAGCGCTACTGTTAGGGTTTTCCCTAGTAGTGATAAAGTGGCACTTTTCCCAATTCAAGACAAGATTAGTTTCTTCACATCTCTGCAAAACTCGATCAAGATTGCTCAAGCAATCATGAAAAGAGGATCCATTGACGGAAAAATCGTCCATGAAAACCTCACAAATCTTTTCACAAAAGTCAGAGAATATAGCCATTATGCATCTTTGAAAGGTAGCAGGTGCATTACATAAACCAAAAGGCATACATCTATAAGCAAAAGTACAAGAAGGGCATGTAAAAGTAGTCTTTGATTGATCTTGAGCTGACACAGGTATTTGAGAGAAACCAGAGTATCCATCTAGAAAGCAATAGTGTGTATGTTTGCATAATCTTTCTAGCATTTGATCGATAAAAGGTAAGGGGTAATGATCTTTCTTAGTAGCCTTATTTAATTTGCGGAAATCAATTACCATCCTATAACCTGTAATAATTCTTTGCAGAATCAATTCGTCTTTATTATTAGGAACTACAGTAACACCTCCCTTCTTAGGGACACAATGAACAGGACTTACCCACTGGCTATCAGCGATGGGATAAATTATACCTGCCTCCAGAAGCTTTAGTATTTATTTTCTTACCACTTCTTTCATTTTAGGATTCAGCTATCGTTGATGATCACGAACCGGTTTGGCATCTTCTTCTAGGTTTATTTTATGTTGACATAGAGTGGGACTAATGCCCTTAAGATCATCAAGAGTATATCCAATAGCAGCACGGTGCTTCTTCAAAGTTTTCAATAATCTCTCTTCTTCATGCTCTGAAAGGTTAGCACTAATAATAACAGGATATATCTTCTTTTCATCAAGATAAGCATATTTAAGATTATCAGGCAATGGTTTAAGCTCAAACACGGGATCACCCTTAGGTGGAGGAGGATCCCCTAAGATTTCAACAGGCAAATTGTGTTTCAAAATAGGTTCCTGATTAAAGAACACTTCATCTATTTCCCTTCTTTCATTCATAAACATATCATTTTCATGGTCTAGCAAATATTGTTCTAAAGGATCACTAGGAGGTACGGCAATAGAAGCAAGACCAATAATTTCATCCTTGCTAGGCGATTCTTCTTCACGGTGTTGTCTACTAAATTTAGAGAAATTAAACTCATGAGACATATCACCCAAACCAATAGTAACAACATTCTTATTGCAATCTACCTGTGCATTAACAGTATTCAAGAAGGGTCTACCAAATATAATGGGACAAAAGCTATCTTGTGGGGAACTAAGAACAAGAAAATCAGCAGGATATTTAGTTTTCCCGCACAAGACTTCAACATCTCTAACAATTCCCAATGCGGATATAGTATCTCTATTGGCAAGTTTATTTGTAACATCAATACCTTCCATATCACTAGCACCCATATCACATAAGCCATGATAACAATCATCTCCTATTTTAACAGAAATAACAGGCACGCCTACCACAGGTCTATGTTTATCTTTAGCACAAGGTTTAGCAATTCAAGCAGTTTCACCGCAGAATTGAATAACATGCCCATCAATATTATCAGCCAAAAGATCTTTAACGATAGCAATATTAGGTTCAACTTTAATTTGCTCAGGAGGTGTATAAGTTCTAATATTGCTTTTACGAACTACAGTTGAAGTTTTAGCATGATCCTTTATCCTAACAGGGAAAGGTGTTTTCTCAGCAAAAGAAGTAGGAACAACAGGATCATTATAAGTGTCAATCTTGTCTTCAACTTTAGTAGGTGCAGCTACTTTTACTTCTATGGGAGTATGATATTTAAACCACTTCTCCTTGGGGAGATCAACATAAGTAGAAAAAGATTCACAGAAAGAAGCTACTATCTCAGAGTCAAGTCCATATTTAGTGCTAAACTTACAAAAAATATCGGTATCCATAAAAGATTAACACAATCAAACTTAGGTGTCATACCTGACTCCTTACCTTCGTCGAGATCCCAATCTTCAGAGTTGCGTTTAATTCTATCCAATAAATTCCATTTGAATTCAATAGTCTTCATCATAAAAGAGCCAACACAAGAAGTATCAAGCATGGTTTGATTATCATGAGAAAGCCGATCATAAAAACTTTGAATAATTATTTATCTTGGGAGATCATGATTGGGGCATGAATATAACAGTGATTTAAGCCTCCCCCAAGCTTGAGCGATGCTTTCTCCTTCGCGAGGCCAAAAATTATATATATAATTGCGATCAAGATGAACAAGATGCATAGGATAAAACTTCTGGTGAAATTCCAATTTCAATCGTTTATAGTCCCAAGATCCCATATCATCACATAGCCTATACCATGTCAATGCATCTCCCTTCAAAGATAAAGGGAAAGCCTTCTTCTTGATAACTTCATCGGGTATACCTGCAAGCTTAAATAATCCACATACTTCATCCACATATATTAAGTGCTCAGTAGGATGTAATGTTCCATCTCCTGCAAAAGGATTAGCTAGCAGTTTTTCTATAATACCCGAGGGAATTTCAAAGTAGACATTTTAATTTTCAGTAGGTTCAGTAGGTTGAGGAGCAACTCATTGCTCTACTGGTCGGGGTGAAGATACCCCGAACAAGCCCCTCAGAGGATTACTTTCCATAGTAACAAGTGACAGTAAATTTCAGCACACTACATAAATTTTTCCTTACCAAATTCCACTCACCAAAGGCGCTTCACTCCTCGGAAACGGCGCCAGAAAAGAGTCTTGATGACCCACAAGTATGGGGGATCTACCGTAGTCCTTTCAATAAGTAAGAGTGTCAAACCCAACGAGACGCAGAAGGAAATGACAAGCAGTTTTCAGCAAGGTATTCTCTGCAAGTACTGAAATAAGTGGTAACAGATAGTTTTGTGATAGGATAATTCGTAACGAGCAACAAGTAATAAAAGGAAATAAAGTTCATCAAGGTTGCCCAATCCTTTTGTATCAAAGGACAAGCCTGGACAAACTCTTATAATAGGAAAAGTGCTCCCGAGGACACATGGGAATATCGTCAAGCTAGTTTTCATCACGTTCATATGATTCGCGTTCGGTACTTTGATAATTTGATATGTGGGAGGACCGGTGCTTGGGTGCTGTTCTTACTTGAACAAGCATCCCACTTATGATTAAACTCTATTGCAAGCATCCGCAACTACAACAAAAGTATTAAGGTAAACCTAACCATAGCATGAAACATATGGATCCAAATCAGCCCCTTACGAAGCAACGCATAAACTAGGGTTTAAGCTTCTGTCACTCTAGCAACCCATCATCTACTTATTACTTCCCAATGCCTTCCTCTAGGCCCAAATAATTGTGAAGTGTTATGTAGTCGACGTTCACATAACACCACTAGAGGCTAGACAACATACATCTTATCAAAATATCGAACGAATACCAAATTCACATGACTAGTAATAGCAAGACTTCTCCCATGTCCTTAGGAACAAACATAATTACTCACAAAGCATATTCATGTTCATAATCAGGGGAGTATTAATATGCATATAGGATCTGAACATATGATCTTCCACCAAATAAACCAACTAGCATCAACTACAAGGAGTAATCAACACTACTAGCAACCTACTAGTACCAATCCCGGACTTAGAGACAAGAATTGGATACAAGAGATGAACTAGGGTTTTGAGAGGAGATGGTGCTGGTGAAGATGTTGATGGAGATTGCCCTCTCCCGATGAGAGGAGCGTTGGTGATGATGATGGCGATGATTTCCCCCTCCCGGAGGGAAGTATCCCCGGCAGAACAGCTCTACCGGAGCCCTAGATTGGTTCCGCCAAAGTTCCGCCTCGTGGCAGCGGAGTTTCGTCCCGAAAGGTTGCTTCTGATTTTTTCCTCGACGAAAGACCTCATATAGAAGAAGATGGCCATCGGAGAACCAACGGGGGGCCCACGAGGCAGGGGGCGCGCCCCCCCTCCCCCACCCTCGTGGACAGGTGGGTCCCCCTCTGGTGTACTTCTTCCTTTCAATATTTATTATATTTTTCAAAAATGACTTTCGTGGAGTTTCAGGACTTTTGGAGTTGCGCAGAATAGGTCTCTAATATTTGCTCCTTTTTCCAACCCAGAATTCCAGCTGCCGGCATTCTCCCTCCTTATGTAAACCTTGTAAAATAAGAGAGAATAGGCATAAGTATTGTGACATAACGTGTAATGACTGCCCATAATGCAATAAATATCGATAGAAAAGAATGATGCAAAATGGACGTATCAGGCCCCACTCCGGAACCTTCTAGAACCTTCCCGGTACAATACCGAAAAATCGCGAACATTTTCCGGTGGTCAAAATAGAACTTCACATATATAAATCTTTACCTACGGACCATTCCAGAACTCCTCGTGACGTCCGGGATCTCATCTGAGACTCCGAACAACTTTCGGTAACCACATACAATTCCCATTACAACTCTAGCGTCACCGAACCTTAAGTGTGTAGACCCTACGGGTTCGGGAACCATGTAGACATGACCGCGATGCCTCTCCGGCCAATAACCAATAGCAGGATCTGGATACCCACATTGGCTCCCACATGTTCCACGATGATCGCATCCGATGAACCATGATGTCGGGGATTCAATCAACCCTGTATACAATTCCCTTTGTCCATCGGTATGTTACTTGCCCGAGATTCGATCGTCGGTATCCCCATACCTCGTTCAATCTCGTTACCGGCAAGTCTCTTTACTCAATCCGTAACGCATGATCCCATGGCTAACTCCTTAGCACATTGAGCTCATTATGATGATGCATTACTGAGTGGGCCCAGAGATACCTCTCCGTCATACGGAGTGACAAATCCCAGTCTCGATTCGTGCCAAACCAACAGACACTTACGGAGATACCTGTAGTGCACCTTTATAGTCACCCAGTTACATTGTGACGTTTGATACACCCAAAGCATTCCTACGGTATCCAGGAGTTGCACAATCTCATGGTCTAAGGAAATGATACTTGACATTAGAAAAGCTCTAGCAAACAAACTACACGATCTTGTGCTATGCTTAGGATTGGGTCTTGTCCATCACATCATTCTCCTAATGATGTGATCCCGTTATCAACGTCATCCAATGTCCATGGTCAGGAAACCACAACCATCTATTGATCAACTAGCTAGTCAACTAGAGGATCACTAGGGACATGTGGTGGTCTATGTATTCACACATGTATTATGGTTTTCGGTTAATACAATTATAGCATGAACAATAGACAATTATCATGAACAAGGAAATATAATAATAACTATTTTATTATTGCATCTAGGGCATATTTCCAACATGGAGATGCTCTAAACAAATGAAGGAAGCAATGGATTATCTTTTATGAGATAAAGTCAAGCTTTCCCTACTATTTCAAAGGCAAGGAAAGGGACAGAACAGAACAAAACAGAAAGCTACCGATGCAGCTGATCGGTCTCCTTGATCGTTCCCTCAAGTGGTCGGTCACTCCTCGTCAACCTTGTTAAAGGAAGTTTAACTAAACAACTGCACTAAAGGAAAGGCTCTCATAAACTATTCCGCTCCCTAACCTAACTTCTACTTTGCTTTTACTTTACTTCACTTGCCAGGTCATTGTTGTCAATATTAAGGTGAGGACTCCCTCTTTATTCTCGTTTTATTTATTACTAAATGATCTAACAAACACATGATTTGATTACTAAATATTGAGTCATTGAACGAATATTAGAGTAAATTCACCTTTTTCTATGAAAGCAAGGATTGGGCTGGGTTGCTTATTCGTCATCATAATAATTAAAAGATATACGGTTATACATCTTTGAGAGTGCAAAGGTGGCCGGTGGGAGCTAATTAACCTTTCCATTTATTTGTAGCTAGGAATCCAAATCAAATTTTATTCAAATTCCTTCCGGTGAATATGCACGATCTGGTAAAGATGATATGTTGGGGCAGCCAAGGATTTTGAGAGTCTTCAAATTGGAGAAGCATTTCAGATTTGTTGGCAGGGGAATCATTTCACAACCAAAGAATTCCAGGCCCTTGACAGATGAGATATTTGCAGATTCTTCGAACGAAATGAATGGCTCCATGCAATTTTGAAGAGAAAGAGTTTCTGGAACTGTGAAGACTTCAGCCAAGAGCATGTTGTTGAGTATTAAAAGACTGCTAACATGGAGAACTGCTCCTATAGGGTGTCAATATCATGTTGTTTTAGAATAATAACCTGCTGCAGAACTGCTCCTATTTATATGAAATACGAGTATAGATGTTGATATTGATACTCAATATGTTCTTCCTTGATTTAGTAGTATTTGATATCAGTTTTTTTTATGAATTGTTTATGATAAGCTTATCTAGATGGTTTTCGCTAAGTACATTGTTTTGATAGTAGTTGTATAAGAAGCTTAAATTTTACATGGTGATCACTTTTAATTATATGTTTAGTTACACCTCAGATTGACAGTGTTGCACTCTAGAAATATCTATCAAGTTATTGTTGGATTATTATAGTATGAAAAAATCATCCAGCTTCAAATTAACTATATATTGAGGTTAGTATGGATACGAATACATACGAACACACAATAATGCAGGGAGGGACATGAATTCATTTCAAGATTAATGTGATATTTTTTATTAAAATTATGGTAAAATCTATTTAACAAAAGATTCACAAAGCAGTCAAACTGAATAAATAAATATCCAACGTAATACTATTGTACTAAATGTATTCTAATTGTAACATATAACTGTATGTTACAATGTGTATTTAATATTTACAAAGCCCATCAAGTCATATTAAAAAAATAGATGTACTTACAATTATCTTATAAGATACTATATACAAATGACTTGCATATAGTAGTAAGATAAATTTTTAAAAGTAAAAAAAGTTTATTATAATTATTATGAAATCTTGGTTGTGTTAGCCTTTATAATCTGGGAGTTGGAGGAGCTGATGAACCTCGTGGAGAGGAGAGACCGAGTTCCAGGCGGCAGTGGCGGCGGTGATGACGGCGGCAGGCGCATCCCTCTCGCCAGCAGATTGCGCAGAGGAATTGCCATGGGATCAAATCGACCGACGATGATCTGTCCGGACTAATTAACAAATTAGGGTTTTGTAGTTCTCCTCCCGGTCATATGCTCTATAGATAGATCCAGCTGTAACCTTACGTAACGTTGTCGTACATAGGACATCCAGCTGATCACGTATATATCCAAAGCCCTCTTTCCTAACAGTGCCGCGGGGCCAAACAACTATGTGCAATTCACACAAAAAAAGTCTAGATGCCATTCCAGCCAGACAAAAGGGCAATGTACAAACTCGTAGACGAGTGAAAAACAAAATACAGAAAAAAGTTCGACAACGTTTTAGAATAAAATTATGTTACACATTAAATTATTTCCTGGTGAAAAACAACCACATCGCATATGTGGTGAGAAACATCAAAGAAATTACCGTGGTGAAAAATCTTGCAGTTAATGCTTACATGAATATGAAATATAAAATAATAAAAAACTTGTTAAAACATGTAATGAGAATACAACAACTACATAGCTGATACATCAAAAAAGAAGTATGTGCGTTATCTTTTCTTATCTTTCATGCGAAGAGATCAACTCACAATCCCCTTTAGCCTGAGCCATCAGCTTCCTCGGGAACAACAACCCCATTTGACCATCCCGTGCTCTGTATCTGTCGCTACTCATCCTCGTCGAGGACAGAATTTTTTGTGATGTGACAAAATTTTAACCGTTTCAAATATGTCTTCACTATCGGAAGGAAAATGAAAGAAAGATGCATTTTGTTGAACTTCAGAGTCACGATAAATCCGGTGAATCCAATTTGTGAAAATAGAAATTTAATTGAAATCTATACCCAAGCTAAATGAAGCCTCGTAAATTAGAGCAAAGAAAAATTGTTCATACATGTTAGAACATATGTTCATGTAAATTTTAAACATGTTCATGTGTTTCCCAAAATGTGAAAAATAAAACCTAGGAACTATTGAAAAAACAAAGATGAAAACAAAAAAGAAATACATGGAAGGAATGGCTGCTAAATGTGCTGGCAGACTGCAGGGACGATGTGAGAGATCGTGTCATCATGTTGGTGTGGAGGATCTGGTAACTATTGACGGATGTTTTCCATGGCAAAGATATTCCATCCCCTGAAGTGTTGGCTGATTATCTTCAGAGTTATATATTATCTCTCAAACTGTCTTGGAGGTATACTACGTTGGAAATTATTAAGGGGCAGATGCCAGTGATGGACTTGAACCTGCTTGAGACATTAAGGGGGTTGCCCCTGTTCTGTGATGGCCTCCACCGCCAGCGAACTGGGTTGCCCTCTCTGTGGATTGTGCTTTCTCACCTGTCGATGGTTCGGCGATGGCGGGTATGATCCTTAGAAGACAGGATGGAAGTGTGAACTTCGCTGCATATTTGGTCTTATTTAACGGCAATGATGTACCGGAGGCAGAGTTGCATGCACTCATGCAAAGTACGATGTTGGCTTTACAACACAGCGAGGATCCTATTATCGTCCAATCACACTCTTCGGAGGCGCTGACAGCGATAACCAGGTAAAGCCTGTCGCGGTCAGCATATGGTCATTTGGTAGCAGAGATCAAGTGTCTTATGGTGGGTATAGAGTTTATTCCAATGAAAATTAGATGTGAGCGAAATAGGGTAGTAGATCGGTTGACATCGTATAGTCGTACGAAGAATTGAATTGTTAATTGGCTACAAAGAAGACCACCGTGTACATAACAACTTTCACGTCTCAATTGAAACCCTATTATTGTGGAATAGAACCCTTTTCCCCTGCTACCTCTTGAGCTTGCGTTGGATTTCCCCGAAGAGGAAAGGATGATGCAGCAGAGTAGCGTAAGTATTTCCCTCGGTTTTTGAGAACCAAGGTATCAATCTAGTAGGAGGCCACGCTCAAGTCCCTCGTACCTACACAAAAACAATAGCTCAACGCAACCAACGCGATTAGGGGATGTCAATCCCTTCACGGTCACTTACGGGAGTGAGATCTGATAGAGAATATTTTTGGTATTTTTGATATAGATATGCAAGGTGAAAAGTAAAAGGCAAAGTAAAAAAGCAAAGCAAAATAAAAGTGATGGAGATTGATATGATGAGAATAGACCCGGGGGCCATAGGTTTCACTAGTGGCTTCTCTCAAGAGCATAAGTATTCTACGGCGGGTGAACAAATTACTGTTGAGCAATTGACAGAATTGAGCATAGTTATGAGAATATCCAGGTATGATCATGTATATAGGCATCACGTCCGAGACAAGTAGACCGACTCCTGCCTGCATCTACTACTATTACTCCACTCATCGACCGCTATCCAGCATGCATCCAGAGTATTAAGTTAAAAACAGAGTAACGCCTTAAGCAAGATGACATGATGTAGAGAGATAAATTCATGCAATATGAAATAAACCCCATCTTGTTATCCTTGATGGCAACGATACAATACGTGCCTTGCTGCCCCTTCTGTCACTGGGAAAGGACACCGCAAGATCGAACCCAAAGCTAAGCACTTCTCCCATGGCAAGAACTACCAATCTAGTTGGCCAAACCAAACGGATAATTCGAAGAGACTTGCAAAGATAACCAATCATACATAAAAGAATTCAGAGAAGATTCAAATATTATTCATAGATAGACTTGATCATAAACCCACAATTCATCGGTCTCAACAAACACACCGCAAAAAGAAGATTACATCGAATAGATCTCCACGAGAGAGGGGGAGAACATTGTATTGAGATCCAAAAAGAGAGAAGAAGCCATCTAGCTAATAACTATGGACCCGAAGGTCTGAGGTGAACTACTCACACTTCATCGGAGAGGCTATGATGATGTAGAAGCCCTCCGTGATGACGGCCCTCTCCGGCGGAGCTCCGGAACAGGCCCCAAGATGGGATCTCGTGGATACAGAAAGTTGCGGCGGTGCAATTTGGTTTTTGGCTCCGTATCTGATCGTTTGGGGGTATGTAGGTATATATAGGAGGAAGAAGTACGTCGGTGGAGCTTCGGTGGGCCCATGAGGGTGGGGGGCACGCCTGGGGGTGTAGGGCGCGCCCCCTACCTCGTGCCCACCTCGAAGCTTCCTTGGCGTAGGGTCCAAGTTTCCTGGGTCATATTCGGTGGGAAAATCACGTTCCCGAAGGTTTCATTCCTTTTGGACTCCGTTTGATATTCCGTTTCTTCGAAACACTGAAATAGGCAAAAAAAACAGCAATTCTGGGCTGGGCCTCCGGTTAAGAGGTTAGTCCCAAAAATAATATAAAAGTGGAAAATAAAGCCCAATATAGTCCAAAACAGTAGATAATATAGCATGGAGCAATCAAAAATTATAGATACGTTGGAGACGTATCAGGCATCCCCAAGCTTAATTCCTGCTCGTCCTCGAGTAGGTAAATGATAAAAAGAGAATTTTTGATGCGAAGTGCTACTTGGCATAATTTCAATGCAAATCTTCTTAATTGTGGTATGAATATTCAGATTAGAAAGATTCAAGACAAAAGTTCATATTGACATAAAAAATAATAATACTTCAAGCATACTAACGAAGCAATTATGTCTTCTCAAAATAACATGACCAAAGAAAGTTATCCCTACAAAATCATATAGTCTGGCTATGCTCTATCTTCACCACACAAAGTATTTAAATCATGCACAACCCCGATGACAAGCCAAGCAATTGTTTCATACTTTAACATTTTCAAAACCTTTTTGATCTTCACGCAATACATGAGCGTGAGCCATGGATATAGCACTTATATGTGGAATAGAGTGGTGGTTGTGGAGAAGACAAAAGGAGGGGAAGATAGTCTCACATCAACTAGGTGTATCAACGGGCTATGGAGATGCCCATCAATAGATATCAATGTGAGTGAGTAGGGATTGCCATGCAACGGATGCACTAGAGATATAAGTATATGAAAGCTCATCAAAAGAAACTAAGTGGGTGTGCATCCAACTCGCTTGCTCACGAAGACCTAGGGCAATTTTGAGGAAGCCCATCATTGGAATATACAAGCCAAGTTCTATAATGAAAAATTCCCACTAGTATATGAAAGTGACAAAATGAGAGACTCTCTATCATGAAGATCATGGTGCTACTTTGAAGCACAAGTGTGGTAAAAGGATAGTAACATTGTCCCTTCTCTCTTTTTCTCTCATTTTTTTATTTGGGCCTTTTCTCTTTTTTTTATGGCCTCTTTTTTTTCGTCCGGAGTCTCATCCCGACTTATGGGGGAATCATAGTCTCCATAATTCTTTCCTCACTTGGGACAATGCTCTAAAAATTGATGATCATCACACTTTTATTTTTCTTACAACTCAACAATTACAACTCGATACTTAGAACAATTATGACTCTATATGAATGCCTCCGGCGGTGTACCGGGATATGCAATGAATCAAGAGTGACATGTATGAAAGAATTATGAACGGTGGCTTTGCCACAAATACGATGTCAACTACATGATCATGCTAGCAATATGACAATGATGGAGCGTGTCATAATAAACGGAACGGTGGAAAGTTGCATGGCAATATATCTCGGAATGGCTATGAAAATGACATGATAGGTAGGTATGGTGGCTGTTTTGAGGAAGG
This sequence comes from Triticum urartu, assembly GCF_056163025.1. Taxonomy (NCBI): domain Eukaryota; kingdom Viridiplantae; phylum Streptophyta; class Magnoliopsida; order Poales; family Poaceae; genus Triticum; species Triticum urartu. Next base: position 10,039,800 of record NC_141879.1, read on the forward strand.
TATATGGTGGGTGTATGATACCGGCGAAAAGTGCGCGGTATTAGAGAGGCTAGCAATGGTGGAAGGTTGGGAAAAAGTGCATATAATCCATGGACTCAACATTAGTCATAAAGAACTCATATACTTATTGCAAAAATCTAGAAGTTATCAAAGCAAAGTATTACACGCATGCTCCTAGGGGGATAGATTGGTAGGAAAAGACCATCGCTCGTCCCCGACCGCCACTCATAAGGAAGACAATCAATAAATAAATCATGCTCGACTTCATCACATAACGGTTCACCATACGTGCATGCTACGGGAATCACAAACTTATTTCTCAAATTCATAACTACTCAACTAGCATGACTCTAATATCACCATCTTCATATCTCAAAACAATTATCAATCCTCAATCTTTTCTTAGTATTCAACGCACTCAAAAGAAAGTTTCACAAATCTTGAATACCAAGCATATTATTATTAAGCAAATTACCATGCTATTAAGACTCTCAAAATAATCTAAGTGAAGCATGAGAGATCAATAGTTTCTTTAAAACAAACCACCACCGTGCTCTAAAAGATCTAAGTAAAGCACATGGAGCAAAATTATAACGCTCAAAAAGATATAAGTGAAGCACATAGAGCAAAACTACATAGCTCAAAAGATATAAGTGAAGCACATAGAGTATTCTATCAAATTCCAATTCATGTATGGCTCTCTCAAAAGGTGTGTACATCAAAGATGATTGTGGCACACTAACAAACGAAGACACAAATAATACAAGACGCTCCAAGCAAAACACATATCATGTAGTGAATAAAAATATAGCTCCAAGTAAATTACCGATGGAAGTAGACGAAAGAGGGGATGCCTTCCAGGGCATCCCCAAGCTTTGACTTTCTGGTGTACTTGGATTATCTTGGGGGTGCCATGGGCATCCCCAAGCTTAAGCTCTTGTCACTCCTTGTTCCATAACCCATCAAAATAATTCACCCAAAACTTGAGAACTTCACAACACAAAACTCAATAGAAATCTCGTGAGCTCCGTTAGAGAAAGAAAACAAAAGACCACTTCAAGGTACTGTAATGAACTCATTATTTATTTATATTGGTGTTAAACCTACTGTATTCCAACTTCTCTATGGATTATAAACTATTTTACTAGCCATAGATTCATCAAAATAAGCAAACGACACACGAAAAACAGAATCTGTCAAAAACAGAACAGTCTGTAGTAATCTGTAACTAACGCAAACTTATGTAACCCAAACAATTCTACCAAAATTGGAGGACCTAGACAATTTGTTTATTGATCAGAAGAAATTGGAATCAGTATTTTATCACATTCTGATGATTTTTAATAATTCGGGCACTGAGCGCAAAGTTTCTGGAAATTACAGCAATATCAAATAACTATCATCCAAGAAGATCCAATAGGTCTAACTTGGCACAAACACTAATTAAAACACAAAACCACATCCAAACAGAAGGTAGATGGGTTATTTATTCCCTAACAGAAGAAAAACACAAAAAACTAAAAATAAAATTGGGTTGCCTCCCAACAAGCGCTATCGTTTAACGCCCCTAGCTAGGCATAAAAGCGAGGATAGATCTAGGTATTGCCATCTTTGGTAGGCAATTCTTCAATGAGGCATCTATCTTTCTTATAGATTTATTTCTTCCTAGTAATTATCAAACTTTTAGGCACAAGATCGAAAAATTCATTTGTAGCAAATGGTTCCTTAATGAAAGCAAAAATATCGGGATGAATACTTATAGATTTTAGATCCGCAGTTTCCTTACTAGATGATTCACCCTTATTCTTAGGAACATACATAAGCTTGCAATTTTAGTGGGAGGGCTAGGAGTATTCTTTACGGAAGAAAAAAAGGTTCCCAAGTTGGTAATGATACCCTCAAGTTTATCGATTTGAGTGGAATCTAGATTTATTTTCTCATTAACCATAGGTTCCTTCTCCTTAATATTTTTCAAAGTCATTCCCACCTTAGATCCATATTGAGTAATTTGATTATGGATCTTTTTATCTTGATTTTCAATGGATTCAATGGTAGCAACTTTGTTTTCAATAATTTCAAGCCTTTGCATAACATGCTCCAAAGTTAACATAGTTCCATTAACCAAAAGAGGTGGTGAGCCAAATAAATCTATCATAGCATTATAAGAATCAAAAGTATGGCTACCCAAGAAATTCCCCCCGGTAATGGTGTCAAGGATATATCTGTACCAAGGACTAGCACCTACATAAAAATTGCGAAGAAGAACTGAAGTAGATTGCTTCCTGGTAGATCTATTTTGAGCATTGCAAATTCTATACCAAGCGTCTTTCAGATTTTCTCCCTCCCTTTGTTTAAAATTTAGGAATAAGGCTAGACATGACGACAAGGCAAGCGAGAAAAAGGCAAACGGAGAAAGAGAAGGAGAAGGAGATTGGGAGAGAGAGGGCGAATAAAACAGCAAGGGTGAAGTGGAGGAGAGGAAAACGAGAGGCAAATGGCAACTAATGTAATGCGGGAGATAGGGATTGTGATGGGTACTTGGTATGTTGACTTTTTGCGTAGACTCCCCGGCAACGGCACCAGAAATTCTTCTTGCTACCTCTTGAGCTTGCGTTGGATTTCCCCGAAGAGGAAAGGATGATGCAGCAGAGTAGCGTAAGTATTTCCCTCAGTTTTTGAGAACCAAGGTATCAATCCAGTAGGAGGCCACGCTCAAGTCCCTCGTACCTACACAAAAACAATAGCTCAACGCAACCAACGCGATTAGGGGTTGTCAATCCCTTCACGGTCACTTACGGGAGTGAGATCTGATAGAGAATATTTTTGGTATTTTTGATATAGAGATGCAAGGTGAAAAGTAAAAGGCAAAGTAAAAAAGCAAAGCAAAATAAAAGTGATGGAGATTGATATGATGAGAATAGACCCGGGGGCCATAGGTTTCACTAGTGGCTTCTCTCAAGAGCATAAGTATTCTATGGTGGGTGAACAAATTACTATTGAGTAATTGACAGAATTGAGCATAGTTATGAGAATATCCAGGTATGATCATGTATATAGGCATCACGTCCGAGACAAGTAGACCGACTCCTGCCTGCATCTACTACTATTACTCCACTCATCGACCGCTATCCAGCATGCATCGAGAGTATTAAGTTAAAAACAGAGTAACGCCTTAAGCAAGATGACATGATGTAGAGAGATAAATTCATGCAATATGAAATAAACCCCATCTTGTTATCCTTGATGGCAACGATACAATACGTGCCTTGCTGCCCCTTCTGTCACAGGGAAAGGACACCGCAAGATCGAACCCAAAGCTAAGCACTTCTCCCATGGCAAGAACTACCAATCTAGTTGGCCAAACCAAACGTATAATTCGAAGAGACTTGCAAAGATAACCAATCATACATAAAAGAATTCAGAGAAGATTCAAATATTATTCATAGATAGACTTGATCATAAACCCACAATTCATCGTTCTCAACAAACACACCGCAAAAAGAAGATTACATCGAATAGATCTCCACGAGAGAGGGGAGAACATTGTATTGAGATCCAAAAAGAGAGAAGAAGCCATCTATAATAACTATGGACCCGAAGGTCTGAGGTAAACTACTCACACTTCATCGGAGAGGCTATGAAGATGTAGAAGCCCTCCGTGATGACGGCCCTCTCCGGCGGAGCTCCGGAACAGGCCCCAAGATGGGATCTCGTGGATACAGAAAGTTGCGACGGTGGAATTTGTTTTCTGCCTCTGTATCTGATCGTTTGGGGGTACGTAGGTATATATAGGAGGAAGAAGTACGTCGGTGGAGCTTCGGTGGGCCCACGAGGGTGGGGGGCGCGCCTGGGGGTGTAGGGCGCGCCCCCCTACCTCGTGCCCACCTCGAAGCTTCCTTGGCGTAGGGTCCAAGTCTCCTGGGTCATATTCGGTGAGAAAATCACGTTTCCGAAGGTTTCATTCCGTTTGGACTCCGTTTGATATGCTGTTTCTTCGAGACACTGAAATAGGCAAAAAACAGTAATTCTGTGCTGGGCCTCCGGTTAATAGGTTAGTTCCGAAAAATAATATAAAAGTGGAAAATAAAGCCCAATATAGTCCAAAACAGTAGATAATATAGTATGGAGCAATTAATAATTATAGATACGTTGGAGACGTATCATCCCCTCACAAGCAAAAAAAAGAAATAAGAAATGTACAAAAAATATTACAAGAAAAGAGAAAATGGAAGAAGGTTTTTTCTAGTAGGAGAAAAGGAAAGAAGTGATAATTGACGAGGAAAATGTTGTCAGGGCTTAGTGGGCCCAGCCTACCAACAAAGATTCGCGCGATGAATTTGTGTTCTCCCTTTGCTCCTACCGAGCCCTCATAGAATAGGGAGCTCCTAGTCAGCGCTTTACGCACCAGCTAGAGGTTCTGGTGCCCACGAAGCCATACTCTTGGGCCTGGCCCAAAAAACAAGCGCTCCCTGGCTCCCTCCTGGCTCGGTCAGGTCGCTTCGTGCTGACCAGTCAACCGTTGACTTTGGAATAAACAAAATATCAAACAATTCGTGAATTAACATATGTCCATGAATTTCTAAAAAAAATTCAAAATTTTGAAAAAAAAATCATCACACTTGGAAAAAGTTCATCAAGTTTACAAAAAGTTTATCGAAATTGGCAAAAGTTCATAGATTCTGTAAAAAGTTAAGAAATTTGTATAAAATCCATTTATTTTAAAAAAAGAGTTCATAAATTTGAAAAACGGCTATCAGTCTTTTTTTTAAATCACCAATGTTTAAAAAAATCATTAATTTTGAAAAAAATAACATGAAAAAAAGAAAAAAAAAACTGAATTAAATCGTCCATAAACTAAACCGCAAACGGGGGAAACCCGGTTTGGGAAGCTTCCCAAAACTGGCCTTTCGCGGATGTGATGAAAAGAAATAAAAGGAAAAAAGTGAAGTGTCTTTGCACCAGCAGGGCAATAGCCTGGTAGTTAGGGCATGTACATCAGTTTAGACACCTACGGTCTGTAATAATCCTCCACGTCATCTATAGACAGTAGTAAAAACAATAGTACGCTCTTTTGCTATCTGTAACACGTTCGACCGTGGGCAGGGCGCTGCATGCGAACGTCTGTCCTGGTGCACTTCTTGGACAGATCGTGGGCAGGCCCGCTGCATGCGAACCGCTAATTAACGACGCCTGAGCGATACAACAGGGATAAAGCCATCGGTAAGCAGCGAGATTGTTGGATATCGACCGTCTGCCAAATACCAGACACCCTCCTTCTCTCTCCTAGTTCTCTCTCCTCCACGTAATGAAAAATCTGAGATGGCATACGATATAGACGGCTGACTAGACGCCGCTGTACATGCCCTTAGAGCGGAGCCCTCGCAACGATGGGGTTGGCGGGTTTGAACGCCGGTTCACTTACCTTTTTTACCTATAAGAGCAACTATAGCAGACCCCGCATTCTCCCGACCCGCAAAACGGTTTTGCAGTTCGCGGGAAAACATCTTTGTGGATCGGCGCGGACGGCCGTAGTTGCAGACCCCGCATAATGGACCCGTAAAAAAGGATATTCCCAGAATATGCTTTTTTACGGGTTGGGATTGCGGCGTCTGATCTGGCGCATTTACTCCCGGCCCGCAAAACATAAATTTGCAACTCAATTTGATCTAGCATATTGCATTGCTTTGTTTTATGACAACATTGGATACAAAAAGCATCACCAAATCTTTGCTAGAATAGTAAGATCAAAGAAAACAAGAACTACAAGAATGCATTTTAGAAGATTTTCAATTTCCATAACTGCTCCCACTAGTTGGACTAATATCTTCTCCATGCATTCGTTGTTAATCTGTGGATTCTTGATTTTGCATTCTTCTTTCTTCATCTTTGGTTCAGAAGAAGTAGATGTTGCTTCCCCTCTAGTTGCACATGCAGCCGCATCATTGCCTTCGATTGTACCAAGGAGTGCACTAACATCTATTAATTTTCTTTCTATCAACAAATCAATGTATTGCCCTTCCCAAAACCAAAATGAGCATCCTTCGTCCTACACAAAAGAATGAGCAAGCTCGAAGTCAGCCACCGTAGTTTAGCTAAAGAATGAACTGTGAAACGAGCTACCGCAAGTGCACGTACCCCGTCGTTTTCGCATTTGAAGAACACCCATCCGGGGTGCTTCGGCGTGCTCGAAGTGAGCCGCAGCACTTTCCGTGTGCAGTCGTCACACTCTATGAGCGGCATCGACAAGCCACAAAGACGCTGCGCGAGCGCCGAGCCCGGTGGACGGCCGGACGAGTCCATGCCCGCAAACCTTCGGCGACGGCGGGCGGACGAACTCGCACCTGCATGCGGCGATGCGCCCTTGCCTGGGCTGCGGGAGAGGCTCCCCGACCACTCCATAACTTGGGGCAGCAACCGGCGGCCGGAAAAAGGCAAATCCGGCGGCCCGCGATGAACTACCGCAGATCTGCAAATCCGGCGGCCCGCCGACGCAGGGGGGAGGGGGGAGGCCTCGTGCGCGTGGCGGCCTTCCGGCGTGCTCCTGCCGGCTGCGATCGCCGGAATCTTGGACGGCAGCCGGCGACGGCACGAGAGGGGAGAGGAGAGGTAGTTGGTGGAAGAAAGCGCGAGATGGAATGTCCCCCCACCAACCGCTTCCGCTTATATGCAGGGTACCGCAGCCGCAAGGGGAAAACCCGCGTTTTCACGGGTTGGGCTCGGGATTTTGCCGCGCCCCTTAAACTTTTTTGCAGGCCGGGGCGGGATGCGAGGTCTGATCGGGCAGGTTTTTTCGCCCCGACCCGCATTTTGGTGGTTATTCTACGGGTTGGGGCGGGATGCGGGGTCTGTTAGAGTTGCTCTAATGAGCCAGCCCATAGTTGAGCGCGAGGTGTGCGCCGGTTTGAAGAAATAACTGCAACCGGCGCCTGAAGCGCCATATAGTAATCGTCCGTAGAATAGTGGGCAAACCACCCACGCCGAGCTCCCCTACATGGGCTAGGCACGGGCAAAACTCATTAGCTAAGTTTTAAATTTTCTTTGTGCGTGTGTCGGCGCGCATGTGTGTGCGTGTGTGAGCGCGCGCATGCGTACAATAACATGTTCACCACATGTTTTACAAATATTACTATAAACAAAAAAATATGTCCATTTGTTTTTCCTTGATGTTTATGTATTTTTAGAAAGGTTGTTTGTTCACATCTAAGCGTATGTCAGTATACTTACAAATAAAAATCATGTGTATTCCTCAAAGAATATAAAAATAAAAGGGAAATTAGTAAACATCCCCAAAATATAAAATGGTGCACATCAATGAAAAGTCAAAATATTGAAAAAATAAAAGTAAATAATATGAGAAAAAATAAAAAGAAGAACAGTCATAAAAAAATTCCATGTGTATTTTGTTGACATTTATGTATTCTTAAAAAGGTTGTTTGTCCACATCTAGGTGTATGTTAGTATAGTACAAAAATATTCATGTGTATTCCTGAAAGAATAGAAAAGTAAGGGAAATTAGCAAACATACCCCAAAAACTGAAACTGCGAATATCAATTAAAACTCAAAATATTGAAAAAGTAAAAGTAAATATGAGAAGAAAAAAAAGAAAAGAAGAACAATCTCTACTATTTAAAAAGAACCTAAGATTCCTTCTTTCACTTAGTTTTCACCCTACGACCAACCTCCCACGTACGGTTCATCTACTGTTAAATCGATTTTTACCCCCGCCGATCTATTTAAACCAATTTAAATCAAATTGATCTTTGGTTTATTTGGTAACGTCTTTATGGGAAGGAGTCAATCATGGCCAATCTCTAATCTATACAAATATTTGGTAACACCACATATCAAGCACACATATTATGGAAAGGAATATCATACCCATTAAATATTACAAAAAGGAATCAATTGTTGGGGAACGTTGCAGAAAACAAAAATTTCCCTATGGTTTCACCAAGATCCATCTATGAGTTCATCTAGCAACGAGTGATCGGATGCATCTACATACCTTTGTAGATCGCAAGCGGAAGCGTTCAAAGAACGGGGATGAGGTAGTCGTACACGACGTGATCCAAATCACCGGAGATCCTAGCGCCGAACGGACGGCACCTCCGCGTTCAACACACGTACGGTCAGCGTGACGTCTCCTCCTTCTTGATCCAGCAAGGGGGAAGGAGAGGTTGATGAAGATCCAGCAGCACGACGGCGTGGTGGTGGATGCAGGGCGTCACAGTAGCAGGGCTTCGCCTTATACTACGAGAGAGAGAGAGGTGTAGCAGGGGAGAGGGAGGCGCCAGGACTCAGGGTGCGGCTGCCCCCTCCTCCCCCTCATATATATAGGCTCCCCTAGGGGGGGTGCCGGCCCTAGGAGATTGGATCTCCTAGGGGGCGGCGGCCAGGGCTGGAGTGGCCCCCAAGGCAAGGTGGGGCGCCCCCCACCCCTAGGGTTTCAACCCTAGGCGCATGAGGTGGGCCTAGGGCGGCGCACCAGCCCACTATGGGCTGGTTCCCCTCCCCACTTTGGCCCATGGGGCCCTCCGGGATGGGTGGCCCCACCCGGTGGATCCCCAGGACCCTTCCGGTAGTCCCGGTACAATACCGGTGACCCCGAAACTTGTCCCGATGGCCGAAACAGCACTTCCTATATATAATTCTTTACCTCCGGACCATTCCGAAACTCCTCGTGACGTCCGGGATCTCATCCAGGACTCCGAACAACATTAGGGTTACTGCATATACATATCTTCACAACCCTAGCGTCACCGAACCTTAAGTGTGTAGACCCTACGGGTTCGGGAGACATGCAGACATGACCGAGACGACTCTCCGATCAATAACCAACAGCAGGATCTGGATACCCATGTTGGCTCCCACATGCTCCACGATGATCTCATCGGATGAACCACGATGTCGAGGATTCAAGCAACCCCGTATTCAATTCCCTTTGCCAGTCGGTATGTTACTTGCCCGAGATTCGATCATCGGTATCCCAATACCTCGTTCAATCTCGTTACCGGTAAGTCACTTTACTCGTACCGTAATGCATGATCCCGTGACCAGACACTTGGTCACTTTAGGATTGGGTCTTGTCCATCACATCATTCTCCTAATGATGTGATCTTGTTATCAATGACATCCAATGTCCATAGTCAGGAAACCATGACTATCTGTTGATCAACGAGCTAGTCAACTAGAGGCTTACTAGGGACAAGTTGGTGTCTGTTATTCACACATGTATTACGATTTCCGGATAACACAATTATAGCATGAATAAAGACAATTATCATGAACAAGGAAATATAATAATAATGCTTTTATTATTGCCTCTAGGGCATATTTCCAACAGTCTGCCACTTGCACTAGAGTCAATAATCTAGTTACATTGTGATGAATCGAACACCCATGGAATTCTGGTCTTGATCATGTTTTGCTCTAGGGAGAGGTTTAGTCAACGGATCTGCTACATTCAGGTCCGTATGTACTTTACAAATATCTATGTCTCCATCTTGAACATTTTCACGAATGGAGTTGAAGCGACGCTTGATGTGCCTTGTCTTCTTGTGAAAACTGGGCTCCTTGGCAAGTGCAATAGCTCCAGTGTTGTCACGGAAGAGTTTGATTGGCCCCGACGCATTGGGTATGACTCCTAGGTCGGTGATGAACTCCTTCACCCATATTGCTTCATGTGCTGCCTCCGAGGCTGCCATGTACTCCGCTTCACATGTAGATCCCGCCACGACGCTCTGCTTGCAACTGCACCAGCTTACTGCCCCACCATTCAAAATATACACGTATCCGGTTTGTGACTTAGAGTCATCCAGATCTGTGTCGAAGCTAGCGTCGATGTAACCCTTTACGACGAGCTCTTCGTCACCTCCATAAACGAGAAACATTTCCTTAGTCCTTTTCAGGTACTTCAGGATATTCTTGACCGCTGTCCAGTGTTCCTTGCTGGGATTACTTTGGTACCTTCCTACCAAACTTACGGCAAGGTTTACATCAGGTCTGGTACACAGCATGGCATACATAATAGAACCTATGGCTGAGGCATAGGGGATGACACTCATCTCTTCTATATCTTCTGCCGTGGTCGGACATTGAGCTGAGCTCAATTTCACACCTTGTAACACAGGCAAGAACCCCTTCTTAGACTGATCCATATTGAACTTCTTCAATATCTTATCAAGGTATGTGCTTTGTGAAAGACCTATGAGGCGTCTCGATCTATCTCTATAGATCTTGATCCCTAATATATAAGCAGCTTCTCCAAGGTCCTTCATTGAAAAACTCTTATTCAAGTAGGCCTTAATGCTATCCAAGAGTTCTATATCATTTCCCATCAAAAGTATGTCATCTACATATAGTATGAGAAATGCTACAGAGCTCCCGCTTACTTTCTTGTAAACGCAGGCTTCTCCATAAGTCTGCGTAAACCCAAACGCTTTGATCATCTCATCAAAGCGAATGTTCCAACTCCGAGATGCTTGCACCAGCCCATAAATCGAGCGTTGGAGCTTGCACACCTTGTCAGCATTCTTAGGATTGACAAAACCTTCCGGCTGCATCATATACAATTCTTCCTTAAGGAAACCATTAAGGAACGCCGTTTTGACGTCCATTTGCCATATCTCATAATCATAGTATGCGGCAATCGCTAACATGATTCTGACGGACTTTAGCTTCGCCACCGGTGAGAAAGTCTCATCGTAGTCAACCCCTTGAACTTGTCGATAACCCTTAGCGACAAGTCGAGCTTTATAGATGGTCACATTACCATCCGTGTCTGTCTTCTTCTTAAAGATCCATTTATTTTCTATGGCTCGCCGCTCAACGGGCAAGTCAGTCAAAGTCCATACTTCGTTTTCATACATGGATCCTATCTCGGATTTCATGGCTTCTAGCCATTTGTCGGAATCCGGGCCCGCCATCGCTTCTTCATAGTTCGAAGGTTCACCGGTGTCTAACAACATGATTTCCAAGACAGGGTTGCCGTACCACTCTGGTGCGGAACGTGTCCTTGTGGACCTACTAATTTCAGTAGGAGCTTGATCAGAAGTATCTTGATCATCATCATTAACTTCCTCTCTAGTCGGTGCAGGCACCTCAGGAACATTTTCTTGAGTTGCGCCTTTTTCCGGTTCAAGAGGTAATACTTCATCAAGTTCTACTTTCCTCCCACTTACTTCTTTCGAGAGAAACTCTTTCTCTAGAAAGGATCCATTCTTGGCAACAAAGATCTTGCCTTCGGATCTGAGGTAGAAGGTATACCCAATAGTTTCTTTAGGGTATCCTATGAAGACGCATTTTTCCGACTTGGGTTCGAGCTTTTCAGGTTGAAGTTTCTTGACATAAGCATCGCATCCCCAAACTTTTAGAAACGACAGCTTAGGTTTCTTCCCAAACCATAATTCATACGGTGTCGTCTCAACGGATTTCGACGGAGCCCTATTTAAAGTGAATGCGGCAGTCTCTAAAGTATAGCCCCAAAAAGATAGCGGTAAATCGGTAAGAGACATCATAGATCGCACCATATCTAATAGAGTGCGATTACGACGTTCGGACACACCATTACGCTGAGGTGTTCCAGGCGGCGTGAGTTGTGAAACTATTCCACATTTTCTTAAGTGTGTGCCAAATTCGTGACTCAAGTATTCTCCTCCACGATCTGATCGTAGGAACTTGATTTTCCTGTCACGTTGATTCTCAACCTCACTCTGAAATTCCTTGAACTTTTCAAAGGTTTCAGACTTGTGTTTCATTAAGTAGACATACCCATATCTACTTAAGTCATCAGTGAGGGTGAGAACATAACGATAGCCACCGCGAGCCTCAACGCTCATTGGACCGCACACATCGGTATGTATGATTTCCAATAAGTTGGTTGCTCGCTCCATTGTTCCTGAGAACGGAGTCTTGGTCATTTTACCCATGAGGCATGGTTCGCACGTGTCAAATGATTCATAATCAAGAGACTCTAAAAGTCCATCTGCATGGAGCTTCTTCATGCGTTTGACACCTATGTGACCAAGGCGGCAGTGCCACAAGTATGTGGGACTATCATTATCAACCTTACATCTTTTGGTATTCACACTATGAACATGTGTAGCAATACGCTCAAGATTCATCAAGAATAAACCATTCACCATCGGAGCATGACCATAAAACATATCTCTCATATAAATAGAACAACCATTATTCTTGGATTTAAATGAGTAGCCATCTCGAATTAAACGAGATCCCGATACAATGTTCATGCTCAAAGCTGGCACTAAATAACAATTATTGAGGTTTAAAACTAATCCCGTAGGTAGATGTAGAGGTAGCGTGCCGACGGCGATCACATCGACCTTGAAACCATTCCCGACGCGCATCGTCACCTCGTCCTTTGCCAGTCTCCGCTTATTCCGCAGCTCCTGCTTTGAGTTACAAATGTGAGCAACTGCACCGGTATCAAATACCCAGGAGCTACTACGAGTACTAGTAAGGTACACATCAATTACATGTATATCACATATACCTTTTGTTTTGCCGGCCTTCTTGTCTGCTAAGTATTTGGGGCAATTCCGCTTCCAGTGACCACTTCCCTTGCAATAAAAGCACTCAGTCTCGGGCTTGGGTCCATTCTTTGGCTTCTTCCCGGCAGCTTGCTTGCCGGGCGCGGCAACTTCCTTGCCGTCCTTCTTGAAGTTCTTTTTACCCTTGCCCTTCTTGAACTTAGTGGTTTTATTCACCATCAACACTTGATGTTCCTTCTTGACTTCTACCTCTGCTGATTTCAGCATAACAAATACTTCAGGAATGGTCTTTTCCATCCCCTGCATATTGAAGTTCATCACAAAGCTCTTGTAGCTCGGTGGAAGCGACTGGAGGATTCTGTCAATGACCGCGTCATCCGGGAGATTAACTCCCAGCTGAGTCAAGCGGTTATGTAACCCATGCATAGTGAGTATGTGCTCACTAACAGAACTATTTTCCTCCATCTTACAGCTGAAGAATTTGTCGGAGACTTCATATCTCTCGACCCGGGCATGAGCTTGGAAAACCATTTTCAGCTCTTCGAACATCTCATATGCTCCGTGTCTCTCAAAACTCTTTTGGAGCCCCGGCTCTAAGCTATAAAGCATGCCGCACTGAACGAGGGAGTAGTCATCGGTACGTGCCTGCCAAGCGTTCATAACGTCTTGTTCTGCAGGGAGAACAGGTGCGTCACCCAGCGGTGCTTGTAGGACATAATCTTTCTTGGCAGCTATGAGGATGATCCTCAGGTTCCGGACCCAGTCCGTGTAGTTGCTGCCATCGTCTTTCAGCTTGGTTTTCTCTAGGAACGCATTGAAGTTGAGGACTACGTTGGCCATTTGATCTACAAGACATATTGTAAATATTTTAGACTAAGTTCATGATAATTAAGTTCATCTAATCAAATTATTTAATGAACTCCCACTTAGATAGACATCCCTCTTTTAGTCATCTAAGTATAACATGATCCGAGTCAACTAGGCCGTGTCCGATCATCACGTGAGACGGACTAGTCAACATCGGTGAACATCTTCATGTTGATCGTATCTTCTATACGACTCATGCTCGACCTTTCGGTCTTCTGTGTTCCGAGGCCATGTCTGTACATGCTAGGCTCGTCAAGTCAACCTAAGTGTCTGCATGTGTAAATCTGTCTTACACCCGTTGTATGTGAACGTTAGAATCTATCACACCCGATCATCACGTGGTGCTTCGAAACAACGAACTGTCGCAACGGTGCACAGTTAGGGGAACACTTTCTTGAAATTATTATGAGGGATCATCTTATTTACTACCATCGTTCTAAGTAAACAAGATGCAAAAACATGATAAACATCACATGCAATCAAATAATAATAGTGACATGATATGGCCAATATCACATAGCTCCTTTGATCTCCATCTTGGGGCTCCATGATCATCTTGTCACCGGCTTGACACCATGATCTCCATCATCGTGTCTCCATGAAGTTGCTCACCAACTATTACTTCTACTACTATGGCTAACGCGTTTAGCAATAAAGTAAAGTCATTTACATGGCGTTTCTCAATGACACGCATGTCATACAAAAAATAAAGACAACTCCTATGGCTCCTGCCGGTTGTCATACTCATCGACATGCAAGTCGTGATTCCTATTACAATAGCATGAACATCTCATACATCACATATATATCGTTCATCATTCATCACAACTTTGGCCATATCATATCACAAAGCACTTGCTGCAAAAACAAGTTAGACGTCCTCTAATTGTTGTTGCAAGTTTTACGTGGCTGAAATAGGGTTCTAGCAAGAACGTTTTCTTTACCTACGTGAAAGCCACAACGTGATTTGTCAACTTCTATTTACCCTTCATAAGGACCCTTTTCATCGAATCCGCTCCAACTAAAGTGGGAGAGACAGACACCCGCCAGCCACCTTATGCAACTAGTGCATGTTAGTCGGTGGAACCAGTCTCACGTAAGCGTACGTGTAAGGTTGGTCCGGGCCGCTTCATCCCACAATACCGCTGAAGCAAGATAAGACTAGTAGCGGCAAGAAAGTTGACAACATCTACGCCCACAACAAATTGTGTTCTACTCGCGCAAGAAGAACTACGCATAGACCTAGCTCATGATGCCACTGTTGGGGAACGTTGCAGAAAACAAAAAATTTCCTACGGTTTCACCAAGATCCATCTATGAGTCCATCTAGCAACGAGTGATCGGAGGCATCTACATACCTTTGTAGATCGCGAGCGGAAGCGTTCAAAGAACGGGGATGAGGTAGTCGTACACGACGTGATCCAAATCACCGGAGATCCTAGCGCCGAACGGACGGCACCTCCGCGTTCAACACACGTACGGTCAGCGTGACGTCTCCTCCTTCTTGATCCAGCAAGGGGGAAGGAGAGGTTGATGAAGATCCAGCAGCACGACGGCGTGGTGGTGGATGCAGGGCGTCACAGTAGCAGGGCTTCGCCTTATACTACGAGAGAGAGAGGTGTAGCAGGGGAGAGGGAGGCGCCAGGACTCAGGGTGCGGCTGCCCCCTCCTCCCCCTCATATATATAGGCTCCCCTAGGGGGGCGCCGGCCCTAGGAGATTGGATCACCTAGGGGGGGGGGCGGCGGCCAGGGCTGGAGTGGCCCCCAAGGCAAGGTGGGGCCCCCCCCCCCCCACCCCTAGGGTTTCAACCCTAGGCGCATGAGGTGGGCCTAGGGGGGCGCACCAGCCCACTATGGGCTGGTTCCCCTCCCCACTTTGGCCCATGGGGCCCTCCGGGATGGGTGGCCCCACCCGGTGGACCCCCAGGACCCTTCCGGTGGTCCCGGTACAATACCGGTGACCCCGAAACTTGTCCCGATGGCCGAAACAGCACTTCCTATATATAATTCTTTACCTCCGGACCATTCCGAAACTCCTCGTGACGTCCGGGATCTCATCCGGGACTCCGAACAACATTCGGGTTACTGCATATACATATCTTCACAACCCTAGCGTCACCGAACCTTAAGTGTGTAGACCCTACGGGTTCGGGAGACATGCAGACATGACCGAGACGACTCTCCGGTCAATAACCAACAGCGGGATCTGGATACCCATGTTGGCTCCCACATGCTCCACGATGATCTCATCGGATGAACCACGATGTCGAGGATTCAAGCAACCCCATATTCAATTCCCTTTTCCAGTCGGTATGTTACTTGCCCGAGATTCGGTCGTCGGTATCCCAATACCTCGTTCAATCTCGTTACCGGCAAGTCACTTTACTCGTACCGTAATGCATGATCCCGTGACCAGACACTTGGTCACTTTGAGCTCATATTGATGATGCATTACCGAGTGGGCCCAGTGATACCTCTCCGTCATACGGAGTGACAAATCCCAGTCTTGATCCGTGTCAACCCAACAGACACTTTCGGAGATACCCGTAGTCTACCTTTATAGTCACCCAGTTACGTTGTGACGTTTGGTACACCCAAAGCACTCCTACGGTATCCGGGAGTTACACGATCTCATGGTCTAAGGAAAAGATACTTGACATTTGAAAACTCTAGTAAACGAACTATACGATCTTGTGCTATGTTTAGGATTGGGTCTTGTCCATCACATCATTCTCCTAATGATGTGATCTCGTTATCAACGACATCCAATGTCCATAGTCAGGAAACCATGACTATCTGTTGATCAACGAGCTAGTCAACTAGAGGCTTACTAGGGACATGTTGGTGTCTATTATTCACACATGTATTACGATTTCCGGATAACACAATTATAGCATGAATAAAGACAATTATCATGAACATGGAAATATAATAATAATGCTTTTATTATTGCCTCTAGGGCATATTTCCAACATCAATGATGTACAATCTCTACAAATATGTGTTAGATATAAATGAAGTTGAACCATATAATATGTATGTGGCTGTTGCAACGCACAACCATTTACGTAGCCAAAAAAAAGAGAGGGAATGAAACAAGGAAAAATTGGGGAAGGTGGGGGGGGGGGGGGCTAGGCGAAAAGCGAAACATGAGTCAGCCTGTACGATAGAATGGTTTGTTCGCCCTAATATTACTGGAATGCTGAAATCACTAGTTAAGGGTACCACTTGCAAAGGTCACTCAATCTCCTCTGATGGTGACAATAGGTGCACCGAAAGTATGCCACTTGCCGCAGTTTTAGAGTTTTGATGGGATTTCTTTCCACTTGCATGGAGAGATGAGTGGCCATGTTTTGTGTTTTTCATAAGTTCTGTTCTTTCAACACTATAAGTGAACATGAAAAAAATCCAAAACGAAAAAAGAAAAAAGGTCCCGACACAGAAGTGTCCAACGCGTGAGGCGCATCCCATGGTGCTGCTAGAGCGCTTTCACGCGCTGGAAGTGACCACAGTTACTATATCTCGCACTAAACGAGTTGGAAGGATCTCTCGCTCAAGGACCTCTCTGTTGAGAGAAAGGGAGCAAAAGCTGGAATAGAACCCAGGTCTCCTGGATAGCTGCTAGCAATGGTAACGACTAGGCCTGTGTCGAATTCATGGTGAAAACTATAGGGCGCGTCATACTTCAGGTAAAATAGCCGGTTTTCTCCGCCGATTTCTCTGTTTTTCTTTTGTTTTTCACAGGTTCTCTTTGTTTCTTCCTTTGTTTTCATTGGTTTTTTTTCTTTTTTCTATTTCTTTGTTTTTCTTTGCTTTTTGTTCTTTCTTTTTCTGTTTTCATTGGCCTTTTTCTTTATTCTTTTTTTCATCTGTTTTTTTGTTCCTTTATCGTTTTTCATTGTTTTGTTCTCTTTCACGGTTTTCACTGTTTTTCAATACACATCTTTGGTATACACATAATACATTTTTCTAGAACATATTTAACATTTCCTAAATACAAGATCAAAATTTTCTGATTACTTGGTCAATACTTTCTCTATACCCATTCAACCTTTTTCTAATGCTTGATGAAATATTCAAATATAAGATCAACAATTTTTTAAGACATGGTCAACATTTTTTTCTATAAACATTCCATATTTTTCAATTCCCCGATTAACTTTGTTTCTATACACAATTAACATTTTCCAAATGCTTGATTATCATTTTTCAAATACTTGTTCAATTATTTTTCAAATTCTTGATTAACATTTTTATATATATGATCAAAAAATTTCAACATTTTTTAATACATGATCATTTTTTCTATACATATTTAACATTTTCCAAATTCTTGATCAATGTTTTTGAAATACTTATGCAACATTTTTTCAAGTGCTCGATTAACATTTTTATATACATGATCATAATTTTGCATAATTATTTAATATATGGTCAAAACAATCTATATGTATTTAACATTTTTCAAATACTTTTCCAACATTTTTTTTCAAATGCTTGATTAACATTTTTTAAATACATGATCAAAAAATTTCAAACACATTTTTTTCTGTATACATTTCTGTATATGTGATTAACATTTTCTGTATATGCATTTAGCATTTTTCAAATGCTTGGTCAAAATTTTTAAAATACTTTTGGTAGATTGTTTTTTCTAATGTAGAATATGTGGAAATATAAATGAAGTAAAAGAAAACAAAAAAAAAAGTAAGAAAAGGAAAAAAAGAGAATATGGCTGTGGCCTTTGACGAGTGGCGCAATGGGCCAGCTTAATTAGGTTCTCCCCCATTATATAAGTTGAAGGACCAAGCCCAAAAGACACGGCTCTTTTCTCTTTTCTCTTTGGTCTTTTCTAAAAAAAAATCGATTTCTTTCAGTGTTC
Organism: Triticum urartu; assembly: GCF_056163025.1. Classification (NCBI taxonomy): domain Eukaryota; kingdom Viridiplantae; phylum Streptophyta; class Magnoliopsida; order Poales; family Poaceae; genus Triticum; species Triticum urartu. The sequence continues at coordinate 10,058,063 of NC_141879.1, forward strand.
TCTTTCCTTTTTCCTCCTTTCTTTTTTATTTACGTTCCTATAACATACTTTTATTTTCAAAAAATTCATTTCTACTTTTTTCAAGGTTTATTTATTTTTTCATTCTTCTTAATTTTCTTCTGTTTTTGTTTCAAGAATATACGTGAATACCTATTCCAAATCACATGAGCATATATTCCAAGTTTCTAACGTGTATGAACAATTATTTCTATAATATATGAGAGCCTTTTCAAATACATAACTTTTTTCACTTTTATGTGCATGAACATTTTTGTGATACAAGACGGGCATTTCTTTACATGTATATGCATATATTTTTTCATTATTAAGTTGGTTTCTATTATTTTTTTAATAAATAAATATATGTTCAGATTTTTTTCTCCACTGGCCGACCCATTACGAATTCCTTCGGGCGCAGCTTCCTTTATGTCGCCATCTATCGACCTATCTCTTAAACTTTTATAGTAGATCCGGATCCATTAGGAGGACACGGAACAGGCTTGCACATACCCTTGCCGCCCGTGCCAGACTACTGGGATGAAATTCGCCTGATTGCTGAAGTTCCGGGAGATCTTCGTGAAGTTCTGAAATCTGACTGCATACAGATTTGTGAGTAATATCTTGTAATATTTCCCTTAAAGAAAGGAAGGAAAAGAAACGAGTGACATTTACACATTGTCCACGTTGTTCATATACACATTTCAGTGACAGCACCAGCAAAACAGCTCTCATACAAATTAAGGGGGAACAGCAAAACAACAGTTATATGCTATTTCTCGTATAGTACTCCTATATGCATGAGATAAATAAACAGATAAGGGGATGGGCTGATTGCTGCTGAACCAACAGTATGAGCCTCTTCTTGCATATAACATGAACCTCTCCGAAAGATAGGCGCTTCTAACTGTAAAAATTCCCAGTTTTTCCGGTCCCCATGTGAGAACATCCTCATCCAACCTGGGAGAAGCCCTGATCTTTAGGATCTCTTCAACATCCGCAGCAACGAAGTATTGAGTATGCAGCTCAACCTTCCATGAACCATTATCGTTCAACAAGTCCGAAACGAAACATATACGACACACGCCTTACCGTGAGATGGGCTTAAACGAAAAAGGTCGAGGGATCCAATTGTCACGCCACACTTATGCTTCTGTCATTACCAACACGCCATATTAACCCTTTCTTTAGCAGATCCAGACCATGACTAATTGCTTGCCATGAGGACGAGGCATTACGCGTGAAGACAGTATCCTCAAGCTTGCTATTTGGGTAGTACCTCGATTTGAGAACTTGCGCACATAAGCTGTCCGGCCTAGATATTAATCGCCATGCTTGGCGAGCGAGTAACACTTGATTGAACAAACGGAAACCCCAGAACCCCGCGCCACCCCTGTCCTTGCGTGTAAAAGATGATCCCAACCTTTCCAGTGAACTTTCCTTTTACCTTTCTCCAAGCCCCAATAGAAATTCCTTACCATCCTCGTGAGGTCGTCACACACCGAGTAGGGCAGTTTGATTAAAACCTCTCTGCCTGGTTGGGCCAAGTGACCATCACCCCACTGAATGAGGCGTTTAGTGAGGCTTGTTTGAAGATTCTGAAACTTGCCCTTGGACATGCGACCCTCTGGGGTAGAAAGACCCGGGTATTTTTCCTCAAAGACCAAACTGGTAACATTCAAAGCATCTCTGACTTCCTATTGTACATCAACAAGACAACCACCACCAAAGAATATTGAGCACTTGTTGTAATTAAGACTTTGGCCTGTAGCTGAACCATACATATCTAATGCATCTTTTACATTTTCTGCCTGAGCTCTAGAGGCCTCAAACAATAACATAGTGTCATCAGCGAATAATATGTGGGATATACCTGGCGCCCTTCTGCAGATCCTAATTGGCAAAATAACACCGGTCTGCACTTTATCTTTCAAAATCCCCGATAGTCCATCCCTCACAAACAAAAATAGGAAATATATGCTTGATAGTTAGATTCCTAGTTAGGCGTTGTTTGATCGAAGCTCCTATTCCCGCCTTCAGTGGGGAATAAGGCCGATGAGAGCCAGGTGCGGTCCTATCATGTTTGTGCGCTCACTCCTCTCTGCTCGCTTTTTACCCCCTACCATTCGCTATTCTAAGAAAACAATCTGTAGAGAAAACTAACAGCCTCAGGGTTTGAAAAAAAGGAACGGTATTGGCTTAAAAATTGATATAAAAAGTTTGTACATTAGAAAAGTGTTCACAAAATTAAAAAATGTTCATGTTTAAAAATTGTCATGATTGGGGAATTGTTCAGAATTTCGAAAAAAATTAATCATGAATTTGTAAACTGTTCAAGAATTCTATAAAATATTCATAAATTATAAAAATATTTTTTATTTTTAAAAATCTTTATGAATTTGAGAAACACTCACAAATTTGATAAATGTTTTCAAATTTCAAAAGTCTTCATGAGTTTTCAAAAAATATTCGCAGATTTTAAAAATGTTCACATTTTAATAAAAACCTCAGATATCTTAAAAATGTTATTAAATTTAAAAGATTCGAAAAATTCGAATAATGAATACAGAATAATAAAGTACTCTATTTGTGAATTTGAAAAGTATTCAAGCTGACCACAGCAAAAATGGGCAAGATCCGCCACTGTTCCAAACTGAGATACCATCTATATAGTATAATTTATAGATATAGATTATACTATATAGTATAATTAGGGGGTTTGCCCGGTTCAAAAAAAATAATCTATATAGTATAATTAAGATGCAGAGCAGTTTGCCACCACACCAAAAGGGAAACCAGCAGCTGTTGGCTCCGTTTCTCCTTTTCCTTTTTGGGCTGCAAAACAACTTGTCCATCTTGGCCCGTAACAGAGAGAGCATTCTTCACGTGTTGGTAATTCGAGAGTACCTTGCAGTCTTCATAACATTGGCCATGTACTCGTCCGCACTTTCCTTGGACATCCATCACCGTCTTCTATGACAATTGCCCAGAGTGTTCATAAAATGGAAAACAGGGAGTACATGGATAAATTAAGTACCCGCAAAAAAAAAAGGAAAACAGGTAACCACACATGCCTTGAATGAGTGAGACCGGGACCCATCCAGGTTCTGCAGTTAGTTGAACACAGAAAACTGTATACATGTCAGCACTAATTCAGATGTACCTCAATCGAAAAGATAGCTAAATCTCTCTGATGTTCAACACAGAAAACTGTACACATGATGACAGGGCCTCAGTACCTGAAGCACCAGGCTTTCTAGCTCCCATGGATGGGTGTGCTCATTAGTAGTACTTGAGATCAATAAACAGTGCAGGGAATGAGCAACTAGAAAAATAAACATAGCACAAGGCCAAAACAAAAGTTGCATCATGCAAGGGAACTAGAAAAATAAACATAGAAGAATTTGACTAACTCATGGGTGACATAGAAGAATTTGACTAACTCATGGGCGGCATAGAAGAATTTGGACATACAAAACTTGAAAAGAATAAAAGCTAAGCAACATGATCTTAGTAGCTTCTTTGACTAGGACCACGGCTGCTTCCAACAGAGCATTCTTGACTTATCCATAGCATTATGCGTCAACTGTGTAGATAATTGCACGTTTTGGGCCTGCAGCGCGGTAGCTAATTTACCTTTCGTTCTTCATAGCATTAACACACGCAATTACTTCCCAGCTGCCATCATCCATCACATTGCTGCCCAGCCGAGCCACCATGCTGAGATTGTTCACCGATAGCACCAGGAAAAAGGGAGCACGCAAAATAATAGTTGAACTTCTCAGTCCTGGAGGTTCTCCATTAACCCAGTTGAACTGCAATATGAGACAGCCTGAGGCACTATAACTCGTCACAGGTAGCCGGAGCCTGGAGGGCACACATCTTGGTCCTGCCATTATTTGAAGTACACAAATGAAGAAAATAAATGGAGTATTGAAAAGATAAAAAACAACAAAATGCGCATATATTACAAAAGGCTATATATCTTTGCGAGTGCAAAGGGGGCCGATGGGAGCTAATTACCTTTCCGTTCATTTGTAGGTCCGAATCTGAATCACACTTTATACAAACGTCTTCCAGCGGATATGCGCAATCTTTGGCCAACTTTCACCATCAGGTGCCTGGCAGCTCTCCATCAAGCGATCAGAACAACAACATATCTCTATGCGCTGGAGGGAGGATGGAAAATCTGGTAAAGATGATATGTTGGGGCACTCAAAGATCTCAAGATTCTGCAGAGTGGAGAAGCACTTCAGATTTGTTGGCAGGGAAATCATTTTACAATCAACGAATTCCAGTCTCTTGACAGATGTGAAATTTGCGGATTCATCGAATGAAATGAATGGTTCCTTGCATACTTCAATGGAGAGATTTGCTGGAACTGTGAAACCTTCAGCTGAGAGCATGTTTTTGAGTATTGCAGGACTGCTAACAGTGAGTTTGCACTGGACTCGAAACTGTGAGATACACTCAGGAGTGAGTTTCGGAACATCAATCAATTGTACTTTTTCAAGATGCAGGGAAGACAATCCTTCGAGCATACATAAATCTGGCAAGTTCTCCAGTGAGAAGGATTTAACAGAGGTGAGACTACCAACATACTACAAGCATGGGGGGGTTCTGCAACTGGTTATGTGAAAACTAACCATGTGTGGCCAGTCACTACAGAGGAAGTTACCTGCAAGCATACACTTCTCTATCCGGAGGTTCTCAATGGATAATGGCAAGCATTCTGCTCCATGGGCCAACTCTAAAGAAGGGCAGAAATCAAAGCTAACATGTGCAAGAGAGGTCGCGGCTCGTAAGCCCCCTAATGACCCGAGACACCAGCAACAACTGATGCGCAAGCGGCCAAGTTTTGTCAAATGTTTGAGGACCTCTTCTGAAGGAAGTGTAGATAAATTAAAAATATTGTCTAAGAGCAAATTTTCAAGTGAAGCCAGGCCTTCAAGGCAAACAGCTAATGCTTCATCTGTAATACTGCATGAAGAAAGATCAAGTACATGAAGTCCTGATGGTGGAACCAATGGCAGCCCAATGCTCCGTCCATACATGAGTCTCATACTTTGCTCGTGACAGCATATCCATACCTTGATGATATCCTCTTTTATCAAAACTTCCTCTTTCTCTCTCTTTAGAGCACTTTCAAAGTTTTCAACATGCGACAAATCAGCATGCATGAATATCATCAGCTGCTTCAGAAATGAACATTCCGATGAGAGTTTCCTAATTACTGATCCTGAATCCACCTCCCACATCAAACCAAGTTGTGATGCCAAATGGTGGGTCCTCATGATATTCTCTCTCTGATCATTATGTTCCAGCTCATCATGGGAAATAAATATGAGCAATGGGCATCTCTGTACTCTTAACAACTTAAGGCCTAGGGGAAGACAAGGTAATGTGTTCAGGTTTGACAAACTCAGGAGGACAAGTGAAGTGCAGTTCACAAACAGCTCGGTATTGGATGGTAGGCTTTGTAATTTTCTGCAACCAGAAAAGCTCAAATAATTCAAATTCTCAAAATACGAACCATCAAGTAACCAGCCTGGTATTTCCAAGATTCGTAACCCTGAATTGAAAGCGACAAAATTTGAGGCGGTGGGATCAGGCCTTCTAGAATCTCCAAATGTAAGCTATCCTCTGGAGTCGTGTTATTCCCGACATTCCAGGTAAGGTGCAAGCTGCCAAGATAACTTTTCTGATATAACTTCGATTCTAAGGCTTGATCCTTTCCAGTGACATTCTCAAGATGTGTGACACTTAAGCTGCCACGAATCTCGTTCATGTCCCTCAGCTGTTCCAACTCAAATCCCTTTTTCTTTTGCACAGAAAATTTATCCAATTGTTGAAGCAAAGTAAGCTTGCCAATGTTAGGAATCTGAGGCAGTTGCATCTCATCCCGTTCAAGATGTCGTAACTTCCTTAAATTGCAGATTTGTTCAGGCAAACTCCCGACATTGTCATTTAACAGAAGTGATTGCAAGTGGTAAAGAGTACACAGTGACCTCCCCACTCCGGGCCGTAAACCGAGAAGACAGCCGCTGAGCTTCGCCCAACCTCGGCGCGGGCGCTCAGCCACCGCGGCCAAGACGAAGACCGGGACCGCCCACTGCCGCACGCCGCACGCAGGTGCAAATACTGCGCACGCTCGGCATCGTTGACGTGGATCAGGCGATCACCCCGGAGGCCATGAAAGCTTATGATGACATCTTTGCCGCGCCGATCCCCAAGACTGTCCTTGCGGCCATTGCGGCACTAGTTGGGCGCGAGCTTCCCGCCGACCCCTCTGTCGCACCGGTTACTACGGTCATCGCTGGCAGGCCGATCGAGGCCTAGCTGTGCGCTTGTGCCCCCTGTGTCGATCATGCCTTTATGGATTATGGCCTGAAGATTATCGTCTGGAATGTGCGCGGACTAAACACCCGCGCTAGGCGCACCGCCATTCGCTCGCTGATCGTGTCTACCGACGCGTCGATCGTCTGCTTCCAGGAAACCAAGATGGAGTTCATCCACATGTCCACTGTCCTCGAAACGCTTGGTTCGGACTTTGATGACTATGTTTACCTGCCGGCGATTGGCACTCGCGGCGGTATCCTGCTGGCCTGGAAGAGCAGGATGGTGACTGTTGACAATCACATGTTACAGCCCCAACACGCTCACTACCCAGGTTTCGACTCCATCGAGCGTTGACGCCCCCTGGTGGCTGACCATTGTATATGGGCCGCAGCAGGACCAGGAGAAGATCGCGTTTCTTCAGGAAATCCGTGACGTCCGTGCTAATTGCGACGGCCCTTGGATGCTTTGCGGAGACTTCAACTTGATCTACCGAGACGAAGACAAGAACAACCGGAATATTAACAGACGCATGATGGGGCGCTTCCGTCGTGTTATCAACGACCTCGCGCTTAAGGAGGTTTACCTCAACGGTCGACTATACACATGGTCAAATGAGCAGACCCCGCCCACGCTGGTTCACCTTGACCGAGTACTATGCACCACGGATTGGGAGGAGCGACACGGCGAGTGCCACCCTCGCTGCCTTGCCTCGGTTGTATTTGATCACAGCCCGCTCATGCTGGACTGCTCGCCCTCGCCCCCGGTGCACCGGCGCTTCCAATTCGAGGAATACTGGACGCGCATTGCCGGCTTCCAAGACGTGGTTGTGGCTGCTTGGATTTCGGTGGACGACCCGAGCCCGTTCCGTCGCATAATGCGGCGCATGAAGGCCACGACGCGCAGGCTCACGAGCTGGAGCGCTCGCGCCGTGGGCAACATCCGCGACCAGCTCGCGATCTCGCGCGAGCTGCTCCTGCGTCTTGACTCGGCCCAGGAGCTTCGCCAGCTCACGCCCCACGAGGACTGGCTCACAGATCAAGCTGTCATACCTTGGCCTCGCTTCGCTCGAGCGAACTCTGGCTCGACAGCGCGCGCGCGCATCTCTTCTCTCAAAGACGGCGACGCCAACACATCCTTCTTCCATCGCCAGTGCACCTATCGCAAGCAGAAGAACACGATCCACTCCCTGTCGGTTGACGGCGTCGTGCTCACCGACCAGACTGACATGGCCGCGGCGGCCTTCGCGCATTACGATTCTCTGCTCGGGACCGATCGACCTCGAGATTGCGCCCTTGACCTACAGCATCTCATTGAGCCGGCCGCCCTCGACGACCTGGAGGCCCCATTCACCGAAGATGAGATTTGGCAAGCCATTAAACGCCTGCCGGCGCGCAAGGCGCCCGGCCCTGACGACTTTACCGCGGAGTTCCTTCGATCCTGCTGGCCCGTCGTCAAGCACGACTTCGTCTGCGCCTTCCAGCAGCTTCATTCGCTCCGTGGACGAGGATTCAGTTGTCTGAACCAAGCGCTGCTCACGCTCATCCCAAAGCGCGCCGACGCTGCCGGCCTGTTTGACTACAGGCCCATCAGCCTCATCCACCTCGTCGCCAAGATCTTCGCGAAGGTGTTATCTCTCCGCCTCGCGCCCAAGCTGAATGACTTGATCAGTCCCATCCAGAACGCCTTCATCCCCGGACGCAGCCTCCAGGACAACTTCTTGATCGTGCGACAGTCGGCGCGCCTCCTCCACCAGCTGGGAGCTCCGCGCATCCTCCTTAAGATTGATCTCACCCGCGCCTTCGACTCCATCTCATGGCCCTTCCTCTTCGAGGCCCTGCATCGATATGGGTTTGGTGATCGCTTCCTCGGCTGGATCGCCATCCTGCTCTCGTCAGCCAGCACCCGAGTCCTCCTAAATGGTGCGCCTGGCCCGGCGATCTGGCAACGATGTGGACTCCGCCAGGGCGACCCGGTGTCACCGCAGCTCTTTGTGCTTGCTGTCGACACGTTGGGGCGCTTGTTTCGCTGGGCTGCCGAGCTCAACATCCTGCAACAGTTGCACCCCCATCGTGCGATCCCCATCATCTCGCTTTATGCCGACGACGTCATCCTCTTCTGCCACCCCTCGCCTAGCGACACGTTGGCGGTCAGAGAGATCCTGCAGCTTTTTGGCAGAGCTTCAGGCCTGCAGGTTAACTTCCAGAAGAGCACGGCCACGATGATTCGTTGCGCAGACGAGGAGGTCGCTCCGGCCATCACGACGCTGGGATGCCCTATCGCGCAGTTCCCCATCACCTATCTGGGTATCCCCCTCACCTTGCGACGCCCGACTGCCGCCCAACTACAACCCGTCGTCGACAAGACTGCCGGGAAGCTGCCCACTTGGAAGGCGCACCTCATGAACAAGGCTGGACGCCTCGCCTTTGTCAAATCCGTGCTCTGTGCAATTCCCCTGCATCAACTCCTTGTGCTCGCGCCGAAGAAAGTCCTCAGACTCCTTGAGAAGATCCAGAGAGGCTTCCTCTGGGCTGGCCGCACCGAGGTTCAAGGCGGCAACTGCCACGTGAACTGGCGCCGCGTCTGCCGCCCTACACGCCTAGGCGGCCTCGGCATCCATGACCTAGAGCGCGGGCCTTGCCTTGCGCACCAGATGGCTCTGGTTCGCGCGCATGGACGGAAACAGGGCTTGGGCTGGCCTCGATCTGCAGTTCTCCAGTGAGGAACGTGCATTCTTCTTTGCGTCCACCTCCATGGTCCTTGGCGATGGTCGGCGAGCATTGTTCTGGGAAGACCGATGGATCAACGGGCAATCCATCTCTGAGATCGCCCCCCAGCTATACGCCCTCATCCCCAAGCGCCGCCGCAAAATAAGAATAGTGGCCGACGGCCTTCAGGCGCACACATGGGCTTCAGACATTCATGGCGCCCTTGGCATTCAAGAGATTGGCCAATACTTGCTAACCTGGAGGGCCATTGAGAATATCACTCTCTCTGCCGATCCAGACCAGCTCCATTGGAAGTGGAATGCTGCTGGCACATACACCGCCCAGTCCGCGTACCTCGCCACCTTCCATGGCTCTACTTCCTGCCCGGCATGGAAACTTAACTGGAAAGGCTGGGCCCCCCGCGAGTGAAGTTCTTCCACTGGCTCGCTAGCTTGGGACGCTGCTGGACAGCTGATCGTCTCGCTCGCCGCGGACTGTCGCACCCTCCTCGCTGCCCGCTATGTGATCAGATGCCGGAATCGATGAACCACCTGATCATGGACTGCCCCTTCACCAAGCAGATTTGGCATGACATCCTGTCTTGGCTGCACCTTCCTTGCAGCGCGCCTAATGGTGAAAACTCCCTGTCGACCTGGTGGCACACGGCGCGGCAGACCACGCCCAAGCTGATGCGCAAAGGACTTACATCCGCGACGCTGCTGATCCCTTGGATGACCTGGAAGCATCGCAACGATTGTGTCTTCAATGCGTCCACCCCTTCGACTAGCGTCTTGCTTGCAAAGATCAAAGAAGAAGCTGCGCTCTGGGCGACCGCGGGTGCTCGAGGCCTGCGTGTCATCCTCCCATAGACCTGGGATGTCCACTGAAGTTATTTTGTGTTTTCTCGCCTGTAATGGTGCCTCCTAGGAGGATGTAACAAACTATCTCTCTCTTTTCAATATAATGAAACGCAAAAGCCTTTTTGCGTTTTCTCGAAAAAAAAGAGTACACAGTGATCTTGGCAATTCAGAAATCAGTGTTCCAATGATGTTCAAATACCGAAGATGCTTCAACTCACCAACAGATTCTGGTAACTCACTGCTACTGTAGGATGACAAATATAGTACTCGTAACTTCTTCAAATTCCGTAGTATCTGATTAAAAAGGTCACTAACATCATCTACTAGGGGGTCTATGCAGATTATAGTGCATAAATGATGTAGCTTGCAGATACTTTGCTTGTGCTGTGTCATACTTTCAACACGAACAGATAGATGTCGAACAGTGGCTGGTATTTCTGTCACCATATCATCTTCCAATCTGAAGTAGTCTTCTTTGGAGAGTGATTCTGCCAGATCATGAAGGAGATCATGCATAGCATAGTAAGTGTCAGTATCTTTCTCATCAACTGGTTGAAAGAACGAAACAGAGATCATTTCATTGAAGCAATCCCTCCCAACATCTTCCACTCTCTTGTTTTTGTTGCATGACTCAACAAGGCCCTCTGCCATCCAATGATGAACCAACTCATCAATGACATACTTGTGGCCTTTTGGAAACAAGCTGCAATATAGGAAGCACCTCTGCAGACATGGATCTAACTTCTCATAACTCCAGAACAGAGCTCTCAAGGGATCACTTAATTTGTCAATCTTTATAGTTAGAGCATCCTTCCATGCAGTGATATCTGTTTTCCCTTTCAACTGGGAACCCACAACTTTTGCCGCCAAAGGAGATTGTCCAAGCCGTGTAGCAATCTTCTTTGAAAAATCTTCCAACTTTTCACGCAACTGCAGATTTCTGATTTCTGGTCCAGAGAATGCATGATGTTTGAAGAGTGCCAAGAACTGAGCATCATCCATCTTCTCTGAAGGACACACTTCAAAGCAAAGAGCAGTTGGAAATGCATCCCGTCGAGAAGTTACCAAAACTTTGCTTCCCGTATGTTTGGAAACTAGAGGAGCTAACAACTGGTCCCATTCCCTCTCACTGTCAGGTTCAAACCAAACATCATCCAACACAAGAAGGAATTTCCCTGATTTTTGCAGTATCTCAGTCAACTTGCCCTGCAGAGTATCAAGGTTATCAATGCGTGGGCATTCTCCCTGAGAGGCAGACTCGATGATCTCCCGTGTATGACGGCGGACATCAAGTTTGCGTGAGATGCTTACCCACATTGTCACATCAAAATGTTCTTTTACCCTCTTGTCATTGTAAACAAGCTGAGCCAAGGTGGACTTTCCCATGCCTCCAACTCCAACAACGGCCAAACCGGAGTACGTAGTTGTACTAGACTCAGAAGTAGCAGTTGCCTTCGTAAGACACTCTATTATATGATCGCGATCCTTGTCACGACCAATCACTTTCAAAGGTGGTATTGACGTTGTCTCAGGAACAACACCTGATGGTATGGTGGGGCTTTCTGGATTATGACCAACTGGTAAGCAGAGCAGCTCACGGATGTCCTTGGCCTTCGCCAGTGTAGACTTCAGTTCATTCAACTGGCGAACTAGCTTTCTGTTTTTAGAGCTCAGATTGGACAGCCTGCTTTCTGCAGCACGCAGAGATTTCATAAAAGCGTTGCTCATGGAGGAGGCATTGGCTGGCAAGAAATCCTTCCCCTTTACTTTTGTGCTTGAGGAGGTTGTACTCATGCTCGTCCAGCAAGTCTTCTGCTAGGGTAAATGCTTCTTTGAGTTCCTGAAGCCATTTGTCCAACTTTGGCCTATGGTTTCCCTTGTTTGCTGCTTGAATCACTAGCTCAAACTGTGGCATGATAGTGGTCTCCAGTTCATGGATCTCACGCGCCATGTCCACTCCAAGGTATGTTGAAGCATTAGCATGGAGCTTCTTCAAGACCGGCAATGCAGCCAATCTTAAGCCAGCTATAGCTAAGGCCACTTCTGTCATCGGACTGTACACTACCAGAAAAACTGGGTTTGCCGACGGCCAAATCTATGCCGACGGGCCCCGTCGGCATCGCCGCACCTATGCCAACGGCAAAGGGTGGGCCGTAGGCGTAGAAAAGCCGTCGGCATACATTGATCTATGCCGACGGGGCCGTCGGCATAGACGTGGCCGTCGGGACCGCCCGAGATAAGCCTACGGCGCCCGTCGGCATAGGACAGGCCGTCGGCATATCCCGGGCCCAACTCCCTGGTCAGTGCTGATGCTTGACGGCGTTTATCCTACGCCGACGGGCGGTAACGGCGGCCGTCGGCATATCTGTGGCAGAGGTATGCCTACGGCGTAGCCGTCGGCATAGGCCCCTCTGCCACGTCAACGATCCGTATGACACACCACGTCACCGATCCGTGTGTGCACAGATATGCCGACGGCATGGCCATCGGCAAATGTTTACTTTACTTAATTTTTTATATTATCTGTGGCAGAGGTATGCCTACGGCACGGCCGTCGGCATAGGCCCCTTCGCCACGTCATCGATCCCTGTGCCACGCCCCGTCATCGATCCGCGGGATAACCTGCGTGTGTGCACAGATATGCCGACGGCCTTGCCGTCGGCATACGTATATTTTACTTTATTTTTTATTTTTACTTTGTTTTGTTATTTTTACTTTATTTTAGTTTTTGTTTTTGCATAAGATAATTATGCCTTATCTAAAAAAACATTCCCGATGGTATATCGATTGCCGCCCCCCGTTACGAACGTCGCTATCGCCGTGTCACGGAGGGGGTAAACGGACGCGTGGGGTCTACACGGAGGGGATCTTGCTGTGGTTCTGGCCCGGATGTTGCTCCAGAGTGTTCCTATGGGCTGACCTAACACAACCGGGTGGGGAGGTCCACTGGTCAAAGCCCGTCCGTGCAAAGTCAAAGGGCTAGATCGCGTGGTCAATCGCTACAGGGTTAGGCGGGACGGGGGCCCTGGGGGGGTAGCAATGCCACCGGAGCGTGGCACCGGGCCCTCATACATGCGGGGTGGTGTGGTGGCATGTCTGAAGAGGCGGCACGCGTGTCCGGGGTGTGCCCCCCCCTCACAGACGGCGCCGCCGCCGGCACCTGGAGGGGGGAAACGGACGCGTGGGGTCTACACGAAGGGGATCTTGCTGTGGGTCTGGCCCGGATGTTGCTCCAGAGTGTTCCTATGGGCTGACCTAACACAACCGGGTGGGGAGGTCCACTGGTCAAAGCCCGTCCGTGCAAAGTCAAAGGGCTAGATTGCATGGTCAATCGCTACAGGGTTAGGCGGGACGGGGGCCCTCGGGGGTAGCAATGCCACCGGAGCGTGGCACCGGGCCCTCATACATGCGGGGTGGTGTGGTGGCATGTCTGAAGAGGCGGCACGCGTGTCCGGGGTGTGCCCCCCCTCACGGACGGCGCCGCCGCCGGCACCTGGAGGGGGGAAACGGACGCGTGGGGTCTACACGGAGGGGATCTTGCTGTGGGTCTGGCCCAGATGTTGCTCCAGAGTGTTCCTATGGGCTGACCTAACACAACCGGGTGGGGAGGTCCACTGGTCAAAGCCCGTCCGTGCAAAGTCAAAGGGCTAGATCGCGTGGTCAATCGCTACAGGGTTAGGCGGGACGGGGGCCCTGGGGGTAGCAATGCCACCGGAGCGTGGCACCGGGCCCTCATACATGCGGGGTGGTGTGGTGGCATGTCCGAAGAGGCGGGACGCGTATCCGGGGTGTGCCCCCCCTCACGAACGGCGCCGCCGCCGGCACCTGGAGGGGGTAAACGGACGCGTGGGGTCTACACGGAGGGGATCTTGCTGTGGGTCTGGCCCGGATGTTGCTCCAGAGTGTTCCTATGGGCTGACCTAACACAACCGGGTGGGGAGGCCGACTGGTCAAAGCCCGTCCGTGCAAAGTCAAAGGGCTAGATCGCGTGGTCAATCGCTACAGGGTTAGGCGGGACGGGGGCCCTGGGGGTAGCAATGCCACCGGAGCGTGGCACCGGGCCCTCATACATGCGGGGTGGTGTGGTGGCATGTCTGAAGAGGCGGCACGCGTGTCCGGGGTGTGCCCCCCTCACGGACGGCGCCGCCGCCAGCACCTGGAGGGGGGAAACGGACGCGTGGGGTCTACACGGAGGGGATCTTGCTGTGGGTCTGGCCCGGATGTTGCTCTAGAGTGTTTCTATGGGCTGACCTAACACAACCGGGTGGGGAGGTCCACTGGTCAAAGCCCGTCCGTGCAAAGTCAAAGGGCTAGATTGCATGGTCAATCGCTACAGGGTTAGGCGGGACGGGGGCCCTGGGGGTAGCAATGCCACCGGAGCGTGGCACCGGGCCCTCATACATGCGGGGTGATGTGGTGGCATGTCTGAAGAGGCGGCACGCGTGTCCGGGGTGTGCCCCCCCCTCACGGACGGCGCCGTCGCCGGCACCTGGAGGGGGGAAACGGACGCGTGGGGTCTACACGGAGGGGATCTTGCTGTGGGTCTGGCCCGGATGTTGCTCCAGAGTGTTCCTATGGGCTGACCTAACACAACCGGGTGGGGAGGTCCACTGGTCAAAGCCCGTCCGTGCAAAGTCAAAGGGCTAGATCGCGTGGTCAATCGCTACAGGGTTAGGCGGGACGGGGGCCCTGGGGGGGGTAGCAATGCCACCGGAGTGTGGCACCGGGCCCTCATACATGCGGGGTGATGTGGTGGCATGTCCGAAGAGGCGGCACACGTCTCCGGGATGTGCCCCCCTTCACGGACGGCGCCGCCGCCGGCACCTGGAGGGGGGAAACGGACGTGTCGGGTCTACACGGAGGGGATCTTGTTGTGGGTCTGGCCCGGATGTTGCTCCAAAGTGTACCTATGGGCTGACCGAACACAACCGGGTGGGGAGGTCCGCTGGTCAAAGCCCGTCCGTGCAAAGTCAAAGGGCTAGATCGCGTGGTCAATCGCTACAGGGTTAGGCGGGACGGGGGCCCTGGGGGGGTAGCAATGCCACCGGAGCGTGGCACCGGGCCCTCATACATGCCGGGTGGTGTGGTGCATGTCCGAAGAGGCGGCACACGTCTCCGGGATGTGCCCCCCTTCACGGACGGCGCCGCCGCCGGCACCTGGAGGGGGGAAACGGACGTGTCGGGTCTACACGGAGGGGATCTTGTTGTGGGTCTGGCCCGGATGTTGCTCCAAAGTGTACCTATGGGCTGACCGAACACAACCGGGTGGGGAGGTCCGCTGGTCAAAGCCCGTCCGTGCAAAGTCAAAGGGCTAGATCCCGTGGTCAAACACTACAGGGTTAGGCGGGTCGGGGGCCCTGGGGGTAGCAATGCCACCGGAGCGTCGCACCGGGCCCTCATACACGCGGTGTGGTGTGGTGGCATGTCCGAAGAGGCGGCACACGTCTCCGGGATGTGCCCCCCTTCACAGACGGCGCCGCCGCCGGCACCTGGAGGGGGGAAACGGACGCGTCGGGTCTACACGGAGGGGATCTTGTTGTGGGTTTGGCCCGGATGTTGCTCCAAAGTGTTCCTATGGGCTGACCGAACACAACCGGGTGGGGAGGTCCGCTGGTCAAAGCCCGTCCGTGCAAAGTCAAAGGGCTAGATCCCGTGGTCAAACGCTACAGGGTTAGGCGGGTCGGGGGCCCTGGGGGGGTAGCAATGCCACCGGAGCATCGCACCGGGCCCTCATACATGCGGGGTGGTTTGGTGGCATGTCCGAAGAGGCGGCACACGTCTCCGGGGTGTGCCCCCCCCTCACGGACGCGTTGGATCTACACGGAGGGGATCTTGTTGTGGGTCTGGCCCGGATGTTGCTCCAAAGTGTTCCTATGGGCTGACCTAACACAACCGGGTGGGGAGGTCCACTGGTCAAAGCCCGTCCGTGCAAAGTCAAAGGGCTAGATCCCGTGGTGAAACGCTATAGGGTTAGGCGGGACGGGGGACCTGGGGGGTAGCAATGCCACCGGAGCCTTGCACCGGGCCCTCATACATGCGGGGTGGTGTGGTGGCATGTCCGAAGAGGAGGCACACGTCTCCGGGGTGTGCCCCCCCTCACGGACGGCGCCGCCGCCGGCACCTGGAGGGGGGAAACGGACGTGTCGGGTCTACACGGAGGGGATCTTGTTGTGGGTCTGGCCCGGATGTTGCTCCAAAGTGTACCTATGGGCTGACCGAACACAACCGGGTGGGGAGGTCCGCTGGTCAAAGCCCGTCCGTGCAAAGTCAAAGGGCTAGATCCCGTGGTCAAACGCTACAGGGTTAGGCGGGTCGGGGGCCCTGGGGGGTAGCAATGCCACCGGAGCGTCGTACCGCGCCTCATACATGTGGGTGGTGTTGTGGCATGTCCGAAGAGGCCGCACGCGTCTCCGAGGCGTGGCCCCCCTCACGGACGGCGCCGCCGCCGGCACCTGGAGGGGGGAAACGGGCGCGTCGGGTCTACACGGAGGGGATCTTGTTGTGGGTCTGGCCCGGATGTTGCTCCCGGGTGTCTCTATGGGCGGACCTGACACAACCGGGTGGAGAGGTCCACTGGTCAAAGCCCATCCGTGCAAAGTCAAAGGGCTAGATTGCATGGTCAATCGCTACAGGGTTAGGCGGGACGGGGGCCCTGGGGGTAGCAATGCCACCGGAGCGTGGCACCGGGCCCTCATACATGCGGGGTGATGTGGTGGCATGTCTGAAGAGGCGGCACGCGTGTCCGGGGTGTGCCCCCCCCTCACGGACGGCGCCGTCGCCGGCACCTGGAGGGGGGAAACGGACGCGTGGGGTCTACACGGAGGGGATCTTGCTGTGGGTCTGGCCCGGATGTTGCTCCAGAGTGTTCCTATGGGCTGACCTAACACAACCGGGTGGGGAGGTCCACTGGTCAAAGCCCGTCCGTGCAAAGTCAAAGGGCTAGATCGCGTGGTCAATCGCTACAGGGTTAGGCGGGACGGGGGCCCTGGGGGGGGTAGCAATGCCACCGGAGTGTGGCACCGGGCCCTCATACATGCGGGGTGATGTGGTGGCATGTCCGAAGAGGCGGCACACGTCTCCGGGATGTGCCCCCCTTCACGGACGGCGCCGCCGCCGGCACCTGGAGGGGGGAAACGGACGTGTCGGGTCTACACGGAGGGGATCTTGTTGTGGGTCTGGCCCGGATGTTGCTCCAAAGTGTACCTATGGGCTGACCGAACACAACCGGGTGGGGAGGTCCGCTGGTCAAAGCCCGTCCGTGCAAAGTCAAAGGGCTAGATCGCGTGGTCAATCGCTACAGGGTTAGGCGGGACGGGGGCCCTGGGGGGGTAGCAATGCCACCGGAGCGTGGCACCGGGCCCTCATACATGCCGGGTGGTGTGGTGCATGTCCGAAGAGGCGGCACACGTCTCCGGGATGTGCCCCCCTTCACGGACGGCGCCGCCGCCGGCACCTGGAGGGGGGAAACGGACGTGTCGGGTCTACACGGAGGGGATCTTGTTGTGGGTCTGGCCCGGATGTTGCTCCAAAGTGTACCTATGGGCTGACCGAACACAACCGGGTGGGGAGGTCCGCTGGTCAAAGCCCGTCCGTGCAAAGTCAAAGGGCTAGATCCCGTGGTCAAACACTACAGGGTTAGGCGGGTCGGGGGCCCTGGGGGTAGCAATGCCACCGGAGCGTCGCACCGGGCCCTCATACACGCGGTGTGGTGTGGTGGCATGTCCGAAGAGGCGGCACACGTCTCCGGGATGTGCCCCCCTTCACAGACGGCGCCGCCGCCGGCACCTGGAGGGGGGAAACGGACGCGTCGGGTCTACACGGAGGGGATCTTGTTGTGGGTTTGGCCCGGATGTTGCTCCAAAGTGTTCCTATGGGCTGACCGAACACAACCGGGTGGGGAGGTCCGCTGGTCAAAGCCCGTCCGTGCAAAGTCAAAGGGCTAGATCCCGTGGTCAAACGCTACAGGGTTAGGCGGGTCGGGGGCCCTGGGGGGGTAGCAATGCCACCGGAGCATCGCACCGGGCCCTCATACATGCGGGGTGGTTTGGTGGCATGTCCGAAGAGGCGGCACACGTCTCCGGGGTGTGCCCCCCCCTCACGGACGCGTTGGATCTACACGGAGGGGATCTTGTTGTGGGTCTGGCCCGGATGTTGCTCCAAAGTGTTCCTATGGGCTGACCTAACACAACCGGGTGGGGAGGTCCACTGGTCAAAGCCCGTCCGTGCAAAGTCAAAGGGCTAGATCCCGTGGTGAAACGCTATAGGGTTAGGCGGGACGGGGGACCTGGGGGGTAGCAATGCCACCGGAGCCTTGCACCGGGCCCTCATACATGCGGGGTGGTGTGGTGGCATGTCCGAAGAGGAGGCACACGTCTCCGGGGTGTGCCCCCCCTCACGGACGGCGCCGCCGCCGGCACCTGGAGGGGGGAAACGGACGTGTCGGGTCTACACGGAGGGGATCTTGTTGTGGGTCTGGCCCGGATGTTGCTCCAAAGTGTACCTATGGGCTGACCGAACACAACCGGGTGGGGAGGTCCGCTGGTCAAAGCCCGTCCGTGCAAAGTCAAAGGGCTAGATCCCGTGGTCAAACGCTACAGGGTTAGGCGGGTCGGGGGCCCTGGGGGGTAGCAATGCCACCGGAGCGTCGTACCGCGCCTCATACATGTGGGTGGTGTTGTGGCATGTCCGAAGAGGCCGCACGCGTCTCCGAGGCGTGGCCCCCCTCACGGACGGCGCCGCCGCCGGCACCTGGAGGGGGGAAACGGGCGCGTCGGGTCTACACGGAGGGGATCTTGTTGTGGGTCTGGCCCGGATGTTGCTCCCGGGTGTCTCTATGGGCGGACCTGACACAACCGGGTGGAGAGGTCCACTGGTCAAAGCCCATCCGTGCAAAGTCAAAGGGCTAGATCCCGTGGTAAAACGCTACAGGGTTAGGCGGGACGGGGGCCCTGGGGGGTAGCAATGGCACCGGAGCGTCGTACCGGGCCCTCATACATGTGGGGTGGTGTTGTGGCATGTCCGAAGAGGCGGCACGCGTCTCCGGGGTGTGGCCCCCGTCACGGACGGCGCCTCCCCTCCCCTCCCCTCTGTGTGGTTCCGGGAGAGGAGAGGGCTGAGCGGTTTAAAAAAAATTAAAAATCTATATGAAATAATAATACATAAAAAGGAAAATTATAACTATAAAAAAATTTAAAAATCTATATAAAATAAAAAGAATAAATATATAACTATAAGAAAACATTAAAAAATTTATATAAAATAAAAAAGGAAAATAAAACTATGCCGACGGCAAGGCCGTCGGCATAGCTTAGGCCATACGGTAGGCTTTACGCGGATCAGTGACGTGGGTAATAAAAAAATATAGAAAAAAGTATGCCTACGGCTAAGCCGTCGGCATAGGTGACACGTGGCCTCCTCTCGTATGCCGACGGCTTAGCCGTCGGCATAGTCTGCCTTATCCACCCGCGGGGCGAACCCCCTCCACTCATTCCCCATCGCGCCCCCGACGCTCCCTGCCGCCCCCACGCTGCGCCGCCGCTCCACCCGCGCCGCTCCCCGCCGCCTGCCGCCGCCCGTGCCCCTCCCCGCCCCTCGCCCCGACCCTCTCCGCCCCTCCTCGCTGCGCCGCCGCTCCACCCGCGCCGCTCCCCGCCGCCTGCCGCCGCCCGTGCCCCTCCCCGCCCCTCGCCCCGACCCTCTCCGCCCCTCCTCGCTGCGCCGCCGTCCACCCGACCCCGCCCCGGCCTCCCAACCCCACCCCGACCCCACGACGTCGCCGTCCACCCGGCCCGCGCGGACCCCTTCTCGCGCCGCCGCCGGCCGCAGGGCTCCCCGCCCTGGCTCGGCCTCCCGGAGCCCGCAGGCCGCCCCAACGAGCACTCCTGGGCGCGGCTTCGGCCGGCCCTGCTCCCAGCCCCAGTGAGCTCCTCCCTCCATCGCCAGACGCCGCCGTGCCCGCTCCCAGCCCCAGTGAGCACCCGTTGTTCTCGTTCCTTGTGTTCATGGTGGCTGGATGAATAGATAGATGCTAGATAGATGGATGGATGCTAGATGAATATATAGATGGATGCTAGATGAATAGATAGATGGATGGATATTTAGATATATACTAGATAGTTTTGTGTAGTTTTATTAGGTATTTACATACATACTAGATAGTTTTTACTAAGTTTGTGAATATAGATGAATTAGATATTGGGCAAATTTGTGATAGATGGATGGATATTGGTCAAGTTAGTGTTATGGTCATGTTGATTCATATATAAGAAGCAAATCGAGGCACTTGGTTTCTAAAATACTTAATAAATATTTTTTTTTGCAATTTGACATTTTGTTTCATGTAGATTCATAATGTTGTGCCAAATGGTTAATGTGAGGTGAAGACCTAATTTTTTTCACTTGATGGAATTAACAGGATTTGTGGTGTTCCCATCTTCGTGGAGTGACCGTCGACGTTGGAGGTGTTGGTCCAGGATCGTCCCTCCTTTGATCGACTACATCCTCTACATCGGAGGGTGAGCAGCAATTCCATGACCCCGTCCACTTTTTTTCCATGTCACTTAAATTTTCACATCAAGTCGCGTA
This sequence comes from Triticum urartu, assembly GCF_056163025.1. Classification (NCBI taxonomy): domain Eukaryota; kingdom Viridiplantae; phylum Streptophyta; class Magnoliopsida; order Poales; family Poaceae; genus Triticum; species Triticum urartu. The sequence goes on from NC_141879.1 coordinate 10,078,548, forward strand.
ACCTAGGTCTCCCGTCCGAAAGGGTTGCATCGATAAATATGCATTCAATTGCATATTTATCACCGCAGCTCTTTCGGATTGTCCAGCGCTTTCCACGGACAGCCCGAGGATGTGTAGATTGGGTACGTTGTTCATGCTCTACCCCGTTCCGAGACAGGATTTCGGCGGCGCCTCCCTGTTGTTCTCCGGATGCACATTCTCTCGGCATTTTGCCGAGACATGTATCTGGAGAACAGCAGGGAGGTGCTGCCGAAATTTTGTCTCGGAACGGGGTAGAGCGTGGACAACGTACTCAATCTACACATTCTCGGGTGGGATTAGGACCCATCTTTACCTATTAGAGATGTAGGTGGATTAAACGCGGTAGAAACTGAAAATTTGATGTGATTAATTTAAGTGAATCCTTAATTATGTTGTGTGGGTTGCAAAAAAGCAGAGGATGGCAGATAATCAGTGGATGTACAGTGGTTTTATCCGTCGGAATCGAGTAACATCAGAGTGGATCGCGAAAACCGATGTGTATTTGAAGGAGATATTCCGTCGTCCAATGAGAATTATCCCACCATGCCCCTGTGCGAGATGTGCCAGACGTCACCGTAGAAATCAGACGGACATGAGTGAGCATCTTCGCACGCACGGATATATGCCAAACTTTGACATGCCGCCGATAAACATAGCCGAGCAGGACCGTGGTAGAGAGGAGGTGATGCGACAACGCATCGATGGATATGAGGACGACGGGGTCAGGGACATGCTAGATGATGTCGTTGTTGAAGAAACGGAAATGCGACACCTTCAGAGAATGAACCGGAGGAGCCGGAGGCAACCGCAAAGGCCTTCTTGGAGGTCTTGGCCTCGTCGAAGAAACCTCTTTATGCGGGTGCGAAAATATCTCAGCTGGATGCCATCTCGCAACTGATTGCAGTCAAGGCTGAGTACGGCTGTAGCCAGAAATGCTTCGAAGCATTCCTGGGAGTATGGTCTAACAGCCTCCCTGAGGGTCATGAACTGCCGAAAAGCATGTACGATACAAAGAAAATCATGAAGGCACTCTCTATGGATTATGAGAAAATAGATGTTTGCCCGAAGAATTGCCTTTTGTTTAGGCACGAGTATGCGGATGACAAGTACTGTAGGAAGTGCGGTTCGTCTCGGTACATTGAGGTGGTCGGTGAGGATGGTGAGAAAAAGCAGCTAACCATCCCTGTTAAGGTTCTTCGGTATCTTGATTTTATAAAAAGACTGCAGCGCCTTTTCATCACGAAGGAGTCTGCCAAAATGATGAAGTGGCACAAGGAAGGTATAAGGTACAATCCAAAAAAAATCATACATCCATCGGGAGGGAAAGCATGGAAGTCATTCGATGAAGAATACCCCGAGGAAGCAGCCGAGGCTGGGAATGTCAGAATAGCCATATCAGGTGATGGGTTGAATCCATATGGTATGTCGTCCAATCCATACAGCTGCTGGCCTGTGTTTGTAATTCCGCTCAATCTTCCTCCCGGCGCCCTAATGCAACGGAAGACCATGTTCTTGTCGCTCATCATTCCGGGGCCTGACTACCCGGGGAAGCAATTGGGTGTGTTTATGCAGCCGCTTGTGGATGCTTTGCACCATTCTTGGTACTTTCCGAGGTTGACATACGACCGGGATCTGCGGAGAAATTTCTTGATGAAAGTTTGGTTGCACTATTGCATGCATGACTTTCCCGGCTATGCTCTATTCTGCGGATGGTGTACAAGCGGTAAGATGCCATGCCCAGTGTGCATGCAGGCTCTGCGAATGATTTGGCTGAGTAAGGGTGGCAAGTATGTAGCCTTTGACCTGCATCGACAGTTCCTCCCGCCAGACCATCCAGACAGGGAAGACAAGAAGAACTTCACGAAAGGTCGGGTTGTTCATGAAGTAACCGAGATTCCAACATAGAGGTGCCCCTAGAGGAGGAGGGGGCGGGGGGAGAGCCTCTAGAGGACGAGGTGCTGGGGGGAGAGCCACTACAGGGGGTCGCGGCCAGAAAGAGCGCACCCTCACCGACTTAGGGGTGTTGTCTTCGAGGCCCTCCTCTAGTGAGGTACCCTCCTCTAGTGAGGCAGGCGAGGAGGAGGAGGAGGAGGAGGAGGAGGCAGGCGAGGAGGAGGAGGAGGAGGTTGGGGAGGAGGTTGGGGAGGGGGAGGCAGGCGAGGAGGAGGGTGGTGGCGGGGATGATGGTGGTGACGGGAAGGGGGTTGACACGAAGGGGTGGCTGCGTGGCAACGCAAAGCTACCAAAGCAGGTTCCTGCTACTAAGGAGCAGAAGTGGCTCATTGAGCCCACGGGAAAAGAGTAAGTGGTTCATTATGTTGCTTGTCACATGCTTGTTCCGGTTGTTATTTATTTTTCTTGTCACATGCTAATAGTTCATTCTTTTGCAGCAACTGGATATATTCTAAAGGGGTCCGTATTCCCAACGGCCTCATCACCATCTTGCTGAAGTTATATTGGCCGGGGTTGTACTGTCCTGATCCAGTCAGGCAGCCGGACCGTCGGGTTTTGGCCACGAGCTGGGACCACTGGGAAGCGGCCCGCCACGCGGACCATGAGACCCATGCCAAGGCCGTGATCACTACTTTCTGGGTGAGTTCTCTTCAGAAGCACAAGTCCATTCTAGTTTCATGAATGATTTAACTCATGGCTTCTCCCATTCTTGTTTCATGCATGATTGTAGAAATACTATCGAGTTCTTCCGGAGCACAGGGCTAGAGCGGACCAGATCGTGCTGCGCCAATGCAAGAAGAAGGACTGCCAGATGCAGTACGAGGTGTGCTATGTGGCCATCTCCACATACTACCACGACTATCTTTGTGTGAAGATGACCAAGGAAGAAGCGCGGAGGATGGGCATTACCTTGGAGAGGCCCGAGTTCTTGGCGGTAAGTATAAAAGATTTTTCATTATGCTTTCATTACCTTGTGGTACATTATGCTTTATGCTTCCATAACACCAATTTGGACACACCTACATGCCATTATGCTTTTATTATGTAGGTGTGTCCAAATTGGTGTTATGGAAAAGACGAGTCCTGGGCGGCATTGGTGGATCTTTGGTGTGATGAGGCTGGAGCCTGGGCGGCTATGAGAACCCAAAATAAGGCTAACCGAGGGACGGAGGGAGTACATGCTCAGGGAAACCGAAACCACTATCTCCACAAGGCAGTTAATGTATGACTAACCCCATTAAACATTCTTCTTCTTCTATTTACCATCACTTTCTTATGTATGACTAACCTCTGTTTGGTGGTGCAGGAGGAGAAACTGAAGCGGCCGCTCTCACACATGCAGGCGTGGGAGATCGCCCATACGCGGAAGGACCCCAAGCCTGGCGAGCCCAAGTACTACGGCAAGAAGACCGAAGGGAGGAAGAAGGCCTACTCCGAAGCGTATCTGGAGTTACATCCTGACACACCTGACCCCATTGCGGCGCCTCTGGACGACATGGCGGTGGTGAGGATGGGGCCCAAGGAGCACGGTCGGGATGCGGTTCTCGATGCTGTGATCACTCCTAGTATCTCCTACACACAGCTTCGTCGGATCAACCCGAGCCTGAGCCAGCGCACGAGCCAGCCAGTGACTAGTACACAGTCCCTCTTTCAGGAGCAACAATCTGTAAGTATTTTCCCTCTTATCTTCATTTCTCACTTCATTTTCCGCATTTAGTAGTTTTATGAGTTCCATCATGTCATACCGTAGGCCTACATGGAGTACACACGCCAGGAGACCATGGCGTGGCATCAGAGGCTTTATGAACACCAAGTGCAGAGGGATAGCCAGATGCAGCAGGCTTTTCAGGATATGGCGGCCGGCAGGTGTCCTCAGTTCCCTACAGCACAATGCCCTCCAGCACAACCAGTGCTGATGAGCTTTGAGGAGTTTGTGGCACAGAACGCTGGCCCCTCGCCGGTTAGTTCATCCCCAATCTATTCACCCAAAGCATGTCATGCCTTTCAACACAGTCATAAATCCCGTGCATATGTCTTTTCAACATGCAGGGAACAGGTGGATCTACCGTTGGCGGTGGTCTTCGCAGCACTCCGGAGACACGGAGCCCGACCACTCCGATCCACGGAGGCGGAGGCGGTAGCGCTGCCGCTAGCACTGATGACCTGGACTTTGGCCGTCTTGGCGGTGACGACCTCCGCGGTGCTCGATGATGCTTGAGATGTGATGGTGATGCTTGAGATGACTTGTGTGTGCTGATGATCATTTAGCTGACTTGTGTGATGATGCTTATGCTTACATTCGTTGATATGCTTATGCTTGTGTGATGATGATCTATTGTTGTCATGATCCTTATGCTTATCCTTATGTGCTGTTATATATGTGATGTTATCTGAATTGAACTGATTTGAAAACAAACAGGAAAAAGAAAAAAAATTAAAAGCAAACTATGCCGACGGCTAGGCCGTCGGCATAGGGCCAGCGTGAGCTCCCAGTTGCTGACATGTGGGCACCTATGCCGACGGCCTAGCCGTCGGCATAGTTTGAAATTAAGCCGACGGCCTGGCCGTCGGCATAGCTACCCACGTGTCAGCAACTGGGATCTCCGTTTGAAGGACTATGCCGACGGCCTGGCCGTCGGCTTAATCTCCGACTATGCCGACGGCAGGGCCGTCGGCATAGCCCTGGCCCACGAGCAGCGGCCGGTCGGCACAGTTTTCTGCTAAGCCGACGGCCAGGCCGTCGGCATAGGGGTGCCACGTGGAGACAAGTGGTTGGGCAGACTTGACGGCGGCCGCCGTTAGGCGATAACGTTGCCGACGGCCTTCGCCGTCGGCATAGATGTACGGACACCGTCGGGATAGGTCTTATGCCGACGGCCTTTCTATGCCGACGGCCTTTCTGGCTACGCCGACGGATATTTTGCCGACGGCCCTATGCCGATGGGGGCCGTCGGCATAGGCCTGTCCCGACGGCCATTCAGGGCTATGCCGACGGCCCTGGCCGTCGGCATAGGGTGCGATTCCGGTAGTGGTAGGCGAGGCCACTAGGCTGAAGGAGAGTTTATAGAAGAAAATAAGAGAACAGACTATGTATGGAGATGATGGAACACATCGTATGGAGATGAACAAGTACAATGGAAAATAGGAGCAAAAGCTATAAAGACAATTTCCCCTCTTTCCTCATTTTTTTTAGGTGTGGAATGGCGTGAATAAATTGAAAGATGAGCACTGGAAGGACGCAGTGATGGATGAAAAACACGTTGAGTGGGAAATGAGGAGATAAATTTGTCAACTTTAATGGAGATAGGAAACCTACTGGCAGATCCGTAGGCAATGGAAAAACTAAGAATACTACTTTTGAGTGTGGGAAATTACCAGAATAAATGATAGATGACCAATGAGAGTGCTTCACATCGGGCGTAGTAGAAACAACCAGTGAATATTACAGTGGATAGAAAACCTGTTGGAGTAGAAAATCACGGGCTAAATTAGCCGGTTGCAGGTACAAACAACCAGTGAATATAACAGTGGATAGAAAACCAGTAGGAGTAGAAAATCACAGGCTAAATTAGCCAGTTGCAGCAACAGAGAAAATAAACAGAACCCTACATCCAGATTTGCAGAGGAAAACAGAGGAGCATAGTGTTGAGCTTACACAAATGAAGGAGTGAGAAACAGGAGCACCGAGGCAAGGTTGCAGGAGAGGCTGAAATCCCCAAACAGCAGGTCAAACAAGGCAATAGCAGATCTGATCCAGCTACTTGCATTTTTTTAGTTTAGCTGACAGGCCTTGCTAATAAACTAACCAGTAACCTATGCGGACAGACACAGATCACTGATCGATAATTAAAGTACATAAAGTAGGCTAGACGCATGACATCACACTATAGAGGACTCCCAAAATGCGACACTACTGTGTGACTAAATACAAACAACCAGTTTGTAAGCCCTGAAGCATCACGAATTAGAGTCATGTTCTTCTCCTTACCATGGTGGTGGTTTGGTGTACATGGTGGTCCAGTAACAACAACACTGAGCATACTGCGTACACATACATGGAACGAACAAGGAAAGTGTCACACTCCCAACACCGATCTAGTTCATCATCTCGAATTACAAGGGAATACTTAGGGTTGGAGGAGAGGAATTGGGGATCTGGGAGTGGAGGAACAGGGGAGGAGCAGAGTAGCTGGGGGAAGAAAGTACTTTAGCCTATTACAATCTCGATGCCGTCCTCGACGGCCCTCTGTTCCTTTAACAGTCACAGCTCCCAGCTCGCTGGGTCGGACCACTTGCTGGGCTTCGTTTTCCTTCTGGGCCTTGGCTCGTCCTGCTGGGCCCCGCGTGGGTTGGCGTTGGGCTCCCCGGGTGTGACATCCCCCTCCGCTTCAGTCGCGGCTTGCCCCCAAGCCGTAGCTCCAGGGAAACGAGTCCGAAGCTCGAAGAAGTCCTCCCATGATGCCAGCTCCTTGGGTTGCGACGACCACTTGATCAGGACTTGAGGAATCTTGCTCGCACCTCGAGTGACCATGCGCCTTGCCAACACCTCCTTGGGGAAATCTGGAGAAGAATGTGGCGCTGGCGGCTCCGGCAGCGCAGTCACCACCTCCGTGTCCTTAGGCAGCGCCGAGCGCAACAGGGACACGTGAAACACTAGGTGTACCCTGCTGGATGGAGGAAGTTGCAGTTTATAGGACACCTTGCCCACCCGCGCCAAGACTTGAAACGGACCAAAGAATCTGAAAGAAAGTTTGTGGTTAGCCCGCGGCGCCACCGAGACCTGGACGTACGGTTGCAGCTTCACAAAGACCCAGTCTCCCACCGCGAAAGACCTCTCTGACCGTTTCTTATCAGCTTGGTCCTTCATCCGTTGTTTGGACCTTTCCAGATGCTGTTTCAGCAATGCGATCATCACCTCGCGTTCATGGAGCCAGGTCGCAAGGTCCGCTGGCGCTGTTGCGGATGCATCCACAATGCCAAAGTGACGAGGTGGGTGACCGTACAATAACTCGAAAGGAGAAGCCTTGAGAGCAGAATGAGCTGAAGTGTTGTACCAGAATTCAGCGAGGTGCAGCCACTGAAACCACTTGTGAGGGCATGAATGGAAAAAACAGCGCAGATAAGTTTCCATGCACTGATTCACCCGTTCCGTGGTTCCGTCAGTTTGCGGGTGGTAGGCAGAGGACATCCTGAGCTCCGTCCCTGCCTGCTTAAACAGTTCTCTCCACAACGTGCTGGTGAACACCCGATCCCGGTCAGAGACAATGGCATAGGGCAGCCCATGGTGTTTATAGATCTGCTGCATGAAGATACTCGCCACTTGGATTGCAGAGAATGGATGTGCCAGAGGAATGAAGTGTGCATACCTCGTTAACTTGTCCACCACCACCATAATACAGGAGTATCCACGTGACATAGGTAGCCCCTCCACGAAATCCATTGTCACCGTGTGCCAAGCGTGTGGAGGCGTAGGTAGGGGTTCGATTAGCCCGGGGACTCGTACCTTCTCAGTTTTTGCTTGTTTACAAACATTGCAGGACGAAACAAAGTTTGCTACCTCCCGTCGCATGTTTGGCCAGGCAAAGAGTCGTCGAAGCCGGGCATAAGTTGCCTGTTCCCCTGAATGGCCCCCAGTTGCGCTGGAGTGAGTTGCTTGGAGAATCTGTTGTTTCATGGCTGCATTATTCCCCACCCAGACTCGTCCTTTGTACAAGATGACCCCATCGCAGACCGTATACATCAGCCCAGCCTTCTCATTCCCTTGGCAGCTCTTTAGAATGTCCTGCGCACTTCCATCGTGCTGATACCCTTGCACCACATCATCTAACCAGGCTGGTAAGGTGACTGAAATAGCAGCCACCCCGGCATCCATTCTGGACAGAGCATCTGCCGCCTTGTTCTCAATCCCCTTTTTATACACAATTCGGTACTGCAGCCCCATGAGCTTGGCGTACGCCTTGCGTTGCCAGGAGGTAACCAGCCTCTGGTCTCCCAGGTGGGCAAGGCTACTGTGATCAGTGCGAATCACAAATCCCCCCCCCCCTTGAAGATAAGACCGCCATCGCTCGACTGCCATCAAGATCGCCATAAACTCCTTTTCATAAGTGGACAGACCGCTGTTTTTTGGTCCTAATGCTTTACTGAGGAAAGCGAGTGGGTGACCGTTCTGAGTGAGGACTGCCCCAACCCCAAATTCTGAGGTGTCCGTCTCGATTTCAAACGGTTTGTCGAACTGGGGCAAGGCGAGAACAGGGGCTGAGATCAGTGCCTTTTTCAGATGTTGGAATGCCTCCTCGGCTTCGTGGCTCCAGACGAAGATCAAATCCTTCTTCAGCAAGTTTGATAGTGGCCGGCTGATCAGCGCAAAGTCGCGGACGAATCGTCTGTAATATCCCACCAGGCCTAAAAACCCTCTAACCTGCCTGACGTTGCTGGGAACTGGCCAGTTTTTAACTGCTGAGATGTTTTTCTCATCGGTAGCCACCCCCTGGGCACTGATGACATGGCCTAGATAAGTTAGTTCCCGCTGGGCAAATTTACACTTGGATCTTTTGACTTTCAACTGATGTTCCTTCAATAATTCAAACACCTTTCGAAGAAGCTGGACATGGGCCCTTAATGTGTGGCTGTAGACTAGGATATCATCCACAAAAACCAATACTCCTTTGCGAATCAGTGGTGACAGCACAAAATTCATCATTCCTTGGAATGTTCCCGGAGCATAGGCAAGCCCATACGACATGACTTTGAATTCATAATGCCCAAGGTGGGTTTTGAAGGCCGTTTTGAACACATCTTCCGGCGCCATCCTAATCTGATGGTAGCCAGCCTTGAGATCCAAACTTGTAAACCATACTGCTCCCGCTAACTCATCCAAGAGCTCCTCTACCACCGGCATTGGAAACCGGTTCTTGACCGTGATCGCATTGAGGTGTCGATAATCCACGCAGAATCGCCATGACAGATCTTTTTTTGAACCAAGAGCACGGGTGAGGCATACGGGCTGTAACTCTCCTGTATGATCCCTTGACGCAGCATCTCTTTTACTTGCCTCTCAATTTCGTCCTTTTGGAAAGGGTTGTATCAATACGGTCGGATATTGACCGGCTGAGCCCTGGGAATCAAAGGGATTTTATGGTCAAAGGGGCATGCTGGAGGCAAGCCCGAGGGGTCTTGAAACAGTGATTCAAATTGCACCAATAACTCCGCAATCTCTGGTGGATTTTCCAGTTCATCCCCACCTTTCTTCTGATCAGGAACTGTTTCCAATTGAACTAACTGGTGTATGTCATTGTGAATCATCAGGAAGTGCAGTTGTTCCATTGATACTGGGTGGCACTCATCCATCTTGGGTTGCACTCCTCTCAGGGTAATGCGCTTGCCATGATGGGCAAAGGACATTTGTTTCTGCCCCCAATGCACATCCATGGGACTGTGCTCTTCCAGCCAATCCATGCCGATGATCATGTCATAACAACCCAACGGAAGGACTTTCAAATCAGTACAAAACTTGTGCCCTTGAACAGACCAACTGCACCTGGTAATCTCCTGGTTGCACAACAGCTGCCCCCCATCTGCAATTTTCACCTTCAAAGCTTTGGGCGAGTGTCTGACCCCCTGTAACTTTGCTGCCAACACTGAGCTGATAAAACTGTGCGAGCTGCCCGAATCAACTAACATGAGCACTTGCTGAGATTGTATCTTCCCTTGCAATCTGATAGTCTGAGGAGCGACCGATCCTTCCAGAGCTGCTTTTGAGATTGTGTGACACTCACTGGACGTATCAGACACAGCCTCTTGGCTTTCTCTGGATGACATGCCCAACACCTCAAACATCTCCTGCACCACATGGAGTTGAACCGCTGCTGCACACTTGTGATCGCGACTCCACTTCTCCCCACACATATAACACAGCCCTCGCGCTCGGCGATATGCACGAAGAGTAGTGAGGCGCTCTTCCACCGAGTTGCCCCCCCGTGCATTTTCTGCGCTCGCAGGGCGTGACCCATCGCCGCTAGCTGGCGGTGTTGGTGGAGGTCTGCCAGGAGGAGGTGGCAGCAGCATCGCCCCTCGAAGATGAGAGCGATTGACAACCCCAATGTCGGAACGCCGGCCTTCTTTACGCTTCGATATCTCCAGTGCTTCTTCCTGCAGATAAGCCAGGGAAACAGTAGTATCCAGATCTTTTGGATCGTGCACAAGAACAACAGCACGAATTTCATCCTTGAGACCATCTACGAAATGAGAAGGAAACAACGCAGGGTCCCAAGTGGTACTGTGGGCTAAGAGGGCATGCATGAGTTCGTTGAATTTGGTGGTGTACTCGGACACTGACTCACTCTGACGCAGATGAAATAACTGACGAAGTAACCCAGAGAACTCATTGCGCTCAAATTGATCGCACACAATGGTGCAGAACTTCTCCTATTTCATCTTACTAAGATGAAACTCATTGTTCTCAAGCCACACCATCGCCGCACCAGTGAAGTGCATCGCGGCCGTATCGACCCACAGCTCGGGATCCAAGTGAAAGATCCTGAAGTAGGATTCACAGTTGCGCTTCCAACTGCGGGGCCGTTCACCCCAAAACGACGGAAAATCCATCTTAGGACGAGGGGTGATCTGCGACCGGTGATGAAAAGGACTCCTAGAGCGGGATGACCGAGGACTACCAGATCGGGACGCGCCCCGCACAGGAGACCGCCCCGGTGGTCGCGCATGCCTATCTGTATGAAAGAGATCTGTGGACTGGAACGTACCATTGCCCGGAGGCGGAACAAGGGTGGTCACCACCCCATTCCCGAACCCCCGGTGAGATGTGTCGACGCGGTGGCCATCGGGCCCGTTGGTGTTGGGGAGGCTGCCACCGCTGTTGGATGGGGCGCCACTGGGTTGTGGAAGGAGAGGAGGAAACTGCGTGGGCTTGAGTTTCAGCACCGGGTTCTTCGCCACCAGATCGAGTTCCTGGCGCACCCCGCCCAACTCTTGTTGCAGATCGGCCACGGATTTCTCCAGGGACGGCCTCCATGCTGCCAGATCGGCGACGGCGGGCCGAATTTCCTCGAAGAGGGCAGTGGATGCCGCCACCGCCTTCATGATAGCGGTGTTCTGCTCTTGGATGGACTTGAGCGAGGCCGCCAGATCTTCGACGCGCTGCTCCATCTCGAGGGCGTGGCGTTGTTGGCGCGTGGAGAAAGTGGGCTTCTGTAGATAATCCGGCAAATCTGATACCATATGTCACACTCCCAACACCGATCTAGTTCATCATCTCGAATTACAAGGGAATACTTAGGGTTGGAGGAGAGGAATTGGGGATCTGGGAGTGGAGGAACAGGGGAGGAGCAGAGTAGCTGGGGGAAGAAAGTACTTTAGCCTATTACAATCTCGATGCCGTCCTCGACGGCCCTCTGTTCCTTTAGGCCTCTTTTGGTTTGCAGGAATTTCATAGGATAGGATTCTTATAGGATTTTTTCCTTTAGAGCCCTTTGGTTCATAGGAATAGATTCCTATTCCTACGTAGGATTGGTTCCTATCCTCCACATTTCATAGGAAAATAAAAAAGAACCTAGACTCAATGAAAAAATTTCTTTGATGTCAACCAAATGACATCTCCTTTCCTATTCCTACTCATAGGATTTGACATACATGCCATCTCATTTCCTATAAAATTCCTATTCATACGATAATCCTATCCTATGAACCAAAAAGGCCTTAACAGTCACAGCTCCCAGCTCGCTGGGTCGAACCACTTGCTGGGCTTCGTTTTCCTTCTGGGCCTTGGCTCGTCCTGCTGGGCCCCGTGTGGGTTGGCGTTGGGCTCCCCGGGTGTGACAGAAAGCAGATAGGGAAATTAAATGAATGATGATCAACAGGCAATTCAGATTCAGAACTGAATTACTGGTATGGCAGGCTGAGCTTCGCCGGTGTTAGAGAATCGCAGAGAAAGTAAAGCTATTGTGGTTTGTGGACTGAGGGAGAGGAGATGTGCAAAGAAAAAAATGTGCACCTTGTTCACTGTGGGGACTCACGCGGTGGCCGTGCTCGCACGGGCTCAAACGGTGGCCCGCCGTGGCGGCCTCTACGACCACCCGCAGCTCCAGGCGGCGCAGCCGCCGGAGGGCACCCACCCAGCATGAGCCCCGGCGAGGACCGCACCTGACCACCACCATCCCGACCACCAAATGGGGACCTAGCATGAACGCAGTCGGTGGGGCAAACGGGGGGCGCGCAAGAGAGAGAGAGAGGAGTTGCCGCCGGTGCCGATTTGCGGCGGAGACGCCGGAGAACGGGAGGAGCGAGAGTAACCGATCCGTGAGTGGGCTAAACCCAAGTGGATGGCCCAACCGTGTTGTGTCCCTTGTTATTTTCAGAAAAAAAATTCTCTAGTGTTTGGACTAAAAAAAAAGTTTCCCTATTTTTTTAAAAAAAAAGGCAACGTACCACTCTCTCCTTCTCTATTTTTTTTCTTTTTGAGATGCCCTTCTCTCTCTCTAACGTGCATTTTGTCAAGCACCTCGTGTGCACTGTTGTCTCGCTGACAAAGAAATTTCGCGCGCGGGGTGGAATGGTGAGGCGAAGTGGCAGCTCTACGGCACATTGGTGTTGGGTCGGATTGAAGAGGAAGCAAGAAAGGCAGTGATGATGGTTCAAATGGGTGCTCTGTTTTTTCTTTAGACTAATGACCTCAAAATATTTTCTCTTTCTTTCTTTTTTTCATATTTTCTAGATGCTCACCTACCACATGTGCCATACATACCTGAAAACATTTTCTTACCCCTCCCAATTGTAGTACTGATAACTCAAAATTAGCTTGTTCGACATATTTTCACCATAAATTAGCCTGATAGTATGTGGGTTACGTATGTCACATAAACTTGAAACCGTTGGATTCGTATTCAAAATTTTATTGTGATTTCATAATTATCCAAAGTCCCTCCGTCCGTAAATACTTATCGGGGAAATAGACATATGTAGATGTATTTTAGTTCTAGATACATTCATTTTTATCCATTTCTTGAAGGGAGTACAGTATTATCCAAAGCATTTGCAATCAAATTTTCAAAGTTGAACGGTCAAAACGAGCCTTGTATTTTGCAATTGAGAGGCTGGAGAATATTGGCAGAGGCAGAGACACAAATTACATTGACAATATTCATGCAGTAATCAATGGTGATGCAAAATGCCACCAAATTTCACGCACTTGGGTCCGAAATCAAAGCAACAGCAAGATATGACTAATTTTAATAAAGACCTGGAGATGACAAGATCACAAGAACCGCATCATTTGTGCAGCCAAAAGTCGTCAGTGTGTGTATATAAGAATCAAAGAGCTGAATTTTGATGACAAGAATCTGAGAAGCAACCAGATTGCGACACAGAGTAACACTTCGAATTTTAGCGCTCCGAATCATAGTAGCGCTTCTTTCAGGCTAAAGAGTAAAGACAATACAACTTCAGGGAGAATGGATACTCCATGTTATAGAAACAAATACATTTATACTGGACAAATATATAATAATGGATGAGAAATGGAAATACTGACTTCAGAATCACCCCAAAGGCACAAACAGGCTTCCCGGACCACTATCTCACAGGCCACAGGATAACAACTGGCAAGCAGAACCGTAAAGATGATCGTAATGCTTCATTGCTCACCTGGATTAGCCGGTTGCTCAAAATTCATGGATAACCATATGAGCCTCGCATGCTCTCTTTATGGCGTTCAATCCCTTAACTACGTCAAACATGTAAACAAAGATGTTACTGGCCGCGTAATGTGTAGACACAAAGTTGGCATATTTCAGTTCTATTTAGTTTGTCAAGTGAAAATCTGCCAAGTTGATATTTGCCATATTACAGTTCTATTTAGCTTGCCAAGTCAAATCTGCCAAATATATATATATATATATATATATATATATATATATATATATATATACCTACTAATAAAAGAAATAGGTATTCTTGATCCGTCATACTTTTTTTTTACAGATATTCCCCTCAATTTTCTGGTAATAAACCCGCAGTGCATATATTTAAGTTTCGTACGTGTGCGCTGCTGGGCCTTCCGTAATGGGCCAGCCACGCGAAAGGCAAAAAATTAAGTTGTCGTGGAGGGAATCGAACTCGGGACCTCACTACCAACTAAGCTATAGCATGTTAGATGTTTCAATAGTCCCACCTTGGCTTTTCAATGTTGGTTCGACGGGTTAATATACCAGCCCCAGCAATCAACAAACACACGGTCAGAACAAGGTGAGCAGGACCCGAACAATTTGTACTGGATGAATAAAGGGGGCAAAGTAATTAAGAGAATTGACTAAATAATTGAATTGGCTGGATGAAATATTTAGACGGATGAAGTAATTAAAGGAAGGAATGTGGGCTAGACATTGATATACGGAGTATATGCAAAGCTGGCACTAGGATCAATCGTAATCTACATAAATAGAGGAGGTGTTTGGTTTCAGAATTGTATTGTAGCAAACGTAAATTGATACCGGCCGCAATGGCACCGGATTATCCACACCCTCGGCCTTGGCGCATGTTGCTGGTCACGCGAGATGGCGAAGGAGAGCAAGCGGCTCGATGGACAAGGGAATGTTTGAAAAATACGTATATACAGAGTGAGAATAATTTCCGTTCATGGAAAGATGTGAGATATGGGGTGCATCATCGGCAGTGTGCCCGTGCGCATGTTGATAGTACATCGGAAGAGCTTGGCAAAAGTGACCATGTGTATGATTTGATGAAGACCTGATTAAAATCCATGACTAATACCTAATCTAAGCACAAACCTCCATCAAGAGAGATCAAAATGCAGCCCCACGCTGCATGCATCATCCCTCCTTAATTACCCTTGATTAGCTGGACAGAAGGTGGATTGACTTGGATTAATTCTAATATCGTTATCACTTCCAAGTTTCTTTTCTTATTAAATTTGAGTTCCATGTGGTCACTTCCATGTTTCTTGTGTCCTCATTTTATTGATCTCTGATTTTCCCAAAAGAAAAATCTCATATAATTTTTCTCATTATTTAAAGACCTCTAGAGTATTATTTATACATCCAATGTGTATTTCTTATCAAGGATAAAACCAAATATTGCATCATTTAATACCAGTATACTAGACGATCAGCGTTGAATCACTATAATTGATGCTTCATTTAGTTTCTGTATTGTTGGACTAGAATGTATGATATGTATTTTTCTCCCGTTACAACGCACAGGTATGTTTGCTATACCTACTAATAAATAATAAATAAATCTATATCTATATATATACCTACTTTAAAGGGAGGTGATATTCTTGGTTTCGTCTCGCTTTAATTAATTTCACGTATGCTATTTGGTGTCGTTACTTGCCATCCGTTTTGGCCCAACCGAGGAAGCCCACCTGGGGGTGCACTCTGGCCTAGGCCCGGAGAGCTGGCAAAAAAATAAAATTGCCGATGGGAGGGTTTGATCCCATGATCTGCCAACCGGTCACACACAGTCTGTCGGCACAATGTGGCCCAGGCCCGGAGAGCTAGCAAAAAAATAAAGTTGTCGATAGGAGGGTTCGATCCTATGACCTGCCAACCAGACACGCACAGTCTTTCCAACTGACCCAACTCACACATGTGATGGAACCCAGCGGCACACTGTGGCCTAGGCCCGGAGAGCTAGCAAAAAAAAATCTTGATGGGAGGGTTCGATCTCATGACCTGCCAACCGGTCACGTTCAACTAACCCAACTAACAAATGTGATGGAAAGAGAAGTTTCATTACAATTTGTTAAAAAATCATGTGTTCAAAAATTTAAGTTTAGAAACATGTTACAACTTAAAAAAAACTTCAAATTTTAAACAGTTTTTTTAAGTGGAGAAATATTCCTGTTTTCGCGAAAGCAAAAATTAATTCGATTGTCAGCGAGAATTCGTTTCTCCCATTGCAAAGGACGGGCGTATTTCCTAGATAAATGTGTCACCTGATGCTAGAATTGCTAAACTGCGAGGTAATTTTTCTCCTCTCTCGTTGCAACGCCCAGGCATGTTTGCTATTTACAAAAACATGTTCACAAAATCAAAAGTTTCGACTAATTTTTAGTCAAATCTTTTTACGAATTATTCAATAATAAGTCATTGTTTTAAAATTAATTTACAGAGCTAGAGATATGAGAGGGTTGCTTTTTTGTCCCGTTGCAACGCACGGGCTTTTTTGCTAGTTGATATTGAATTAAATAATGAGGCTTGAGCAATGCATAGCCTTTCCATCAAACTTAGCCTTTTAAAGGTCATGTTGTTAGTCACTGCTTTTGGATGCAGCCACTCTTCCAAATTTCCATTGCAGATAAACTCTAAGACAAGTGCCTTGAACACACAGTGGCCACTTTCACAAGTTTCCGTTGCCGAATCTTCCTTGGGCTTCACACTCCCTCAAGAAGCTTCTACTAGCTCCTCATTTGCCAAGATTGAGAATCTTGATTGCTACAGTGTATAAACTGTCATCAAGATTTACAGTTCCAATGTAAACTGGACCTGGCGTGGCATGTCATGGCATGTACGATGGTGATTGCATCAGTGCTACTCGCCTATGTTGGCTGCCTCGACCAAGTTGAGAAAACCTCCAGTTACCTCTCTACGACCAAGTTATATTGCAACAAAAACGTTTGTCTAAACAAGCTGTCGTTTTCTGTTGCCATTGAAGTAGCATCCTTTGCTCGCTGCACTCATGGTGCATCTGCAAGACATGTCGTATATTATGCATTTGTGTGTTTTGGTGCATCTTTACTCTAGAATTACGGATTGATTATTTCTCCACTCTGCCTAGCTCGCCCGATTGATCCGCATGCCCTGGCCAGCGCCCGTCTGTCCCCCGTGTCGCCCACCCCGCGGGCGACCTGGCGGAACCCTAGCCGCCGGGCGAGCTCCCTCCTCGCCAAATCTCCCTCCCCTCGCCGCCGCCAGCAGGCGCCGCCGGGCAAAGCCCACGCAGCGTTGGCAGCGGCGGGGCACTCCAGCTCTCCCTCTCATGGTGCTCGGGCGTTGCAGGGCGTCCGCCGTTGGAGTGCATGGTCACCGTGGCGAGCTTGCATTGGGGCTGCGTGGCGTGTGTGTATGACAGGCGGGAGCGCGTGCGGTGTGCGGACGCAGGCGTGGGGAGCTGGCTCTCATGGCGCGACGATGGCTGGCAGATCGGATCTCGAGGCGGTGGCCTCGATCGGTGTCGCGCGGTGTGGCCTGCCTAGCGGGCGGCACCCGCGGGTGCAGATGGGGGGCCTTCCATGGCTGCGTGGGCGACGTGGAGGCGGCGGCGCTATGGCGGCTCCTTGATGGCTGACAGCAGTTCCATGGGAGGCGTCGTCTCCGACTCGATCTACTCTGATTCGTGCGGGCTACGGTAGCGACTACGGTCGACGTCAATACTGCCTGGATGGATCTGGCAGTGGTCATGGATCCGAGGGAAACTCCAGGCCGGCGTGGCGGCCGCACCAAAGTCGATGTCCTCGGCGCCGATTCCCTTCCTGGAGGATTCGGTGTGGATCCTACGCCCCCACCTCTGCCATGAGCGCAGGCGAAAGCCTCTGTTCCTCTGTTTGGGCGACGATGTCACTTTGGTGTCGTGTTCCTTCCTGAAGGCGTCGGCCGGGGACTACTCAGGGTGGTGGAGTTGCTGGTAGTTTGGAGTCGACGCGAGATGGCATGTAGGTGGATCGGTGTGGCATTAACCGTATCGTCGACGGTAGGTCTCGGCGGCATGGCGCATTGGAGACTCGGCATCTGATGCGCGGAGATGATCTCGCGCAGGAGGAAGAAGCTGTCTGGCGTCATGGTGGCGTTGATGGCAGAGAGGCCTGACAAGGTCGATGGAAGATGGAGGTGACGGCCCTTGCAGCGTGCGGTGCTCACTGGGAATGTGTCGGACCGGTGTGAGACCCAATACAGGTAGTGGCTTGGATGGGACATCCGGCTTTAGATGTTAGGCTTTAGTGCGATGTCTGTTTGATATTAGGCCCGGACATTCGGCACACTTTCATCAAGGGGATAGGAGTAGCAACAACGTAGCTGGTGGCTTCGGGCTTATTGATGTATCACCTTGTATGGTCTTTGTGAATAATTAATAATATGACTACATGCACCGTCCACATGCAGAGGCCGGGGATACATCCTCCTTTAAAAAAAACAAAGCCATCCTCCTTTAAAAAAAACAAAGCAAAGCTAAGGTAGATAAAGTATATGGATGTGTCGCTGGAGCTTAGAATGGCTTGAGAACCTGAGCCGGTTACTGCACATTTTTCCCAAGACGGGTTTTTGTAGTTCAGAAGTGAGGAAAATAATTTGTCTGTGTGAATCAGCGGCAGACTCTTGCGACCTGGAGATCAACCGTATTAGCTTTAAATGTTGAATCACGCTGGAACTGTTGGTATTCTTTTATGGCAGAGAAACATGATGTCCTTTTATGGCATAGAAAGTATTGTCAAATTATCATTTTTTTTAGGATCAAATTATCATTTTGTTCTTGCTTGCATGAGTGATAGTTTGTACAGATGAGCGGTATCTTCTAAATTTAATTGTATGGATGCAACACTTAATGGGATTCTTGTACAATTCGTACTGAGCATGCACGGATAGTAGGAGTGCTCAGTGCATGCATCAACAACTATCTATGTGCACATGTCTATAGTTTCAAACTTTGGGCCCAAACCAATTCTAGGGAATGGACTGGATTGATTTGGCTTAAAACACAAGCAGTTTCAGTTTGGTTTGGACTATAGCACTTAAAGTTTGGATTGATTTGGTTTGATTGCTGGACTTGTATATGTATGGGTTGGTCTGGGTTTGGTTTGGATTACAAACTATTCCGAGGTTTACCTCCCACTTTGTTGGTGCACAGTGGCGGCTGCGCTCCAATAGGCAGCCAATGGCGAAGCCGATTGGGGGGAACGGACGGGAGCGGCGCGTAGATGGTTAAGACTAGCCATAATGGATAGTAACATAGAGTAGTAACATGCACATGTTACTACACTATGTTACTACCTCTATAGTGGGGAGTAAGGCTACTCATAGTGGGGAGTAACATATACTAGAATCACGCATATGATACTAGTATATGATACTACCTTCATAGTGCATAGTATCATAAAGTAGTATCATAGATGGCCATATTTATTGCCATGCATGACACAAAGTAGCATAGCATTTAACATGATACGGTATCTATCTATGTTACTCTAACCATCTCTCTCTTATTTAATTGTGTGCCACATAAGCATGTTTGCTAGTCCCAAGTGCATGTTACCGGTTATGTTAACCCCACTATGGCCAGTATGTGTGATAACATGCAACACTTCATTTATTAGGGTATAGACTCATCTTGGCTTGATATGTGTGATGTTACTTATACTAGTAGTAACTAGCTATGTTACCACATGCCTTTTTTTTTCATTTATTGTTTGCCACATCATCTATTTTATCTAGATATGTGTGATGTTACTACCTATGTTACTCCCACTGTGGGTAGTCTAACGAGATGGACAGTGGCAGCGTTGGTCAGTGGGGACAAACAAGCGCCGGCGGCCGATTTGTGGCCGGGGCACCGGAGAAAGAGTGGAGCGACCGAGCGAGACAGGTTTTTTTTTTTTCTGTAGAATCACCGAGCGAGACAGCCGTGTGGGCTGGTCGCGCATGTGGGCTGGGCTGGGAGGTAACGTGCGTGTACTGGGCTAGGCCCAACTGGCGAACCGTGCTATGTAGGAGTACTTGTCTTTTCTGTATAGCTCAAGTGTTGTATGTATCATGTATTACCTTCTGTGGGGTGTATTTAGTTATTTTGGTATTTTAAGTCAATATTTACTTTAAAAAGGAGTCAGTATGAACATTCCTTTAAAAGATGAATTAATCATTCATACATGCCAAAGAGTCTAGAATCACAACCTCAGTCACAACCCCGATATCGCTCACCTGCTAGCGTTGCCACAGAAGCCACAACTCTAACACCATTGTCTTCCGTAGGGAGGGAGACGACGTAAAAGCGCCGCCGTCGTCGAATCACACGGATTTAGGGTTTCACTCAAGCTGGAAAGGTGTTGGGTGGCCAGCATGATTTTTCAGTTTCTAAGGCCTATGCATTACACTCTGCAAAAAAAAGGCTTATGCATTACAGATGGGTCAGAGGGCGACAATACATGCCCTTCGGTGGCTCTAGAAAACAAGTTGCTGGCACAAGCACAAGGTCTTGTTTTGGTTGCTAATTCATAACCGTCTGAATACTATGAGGTTTCTTCAATGGAGAAGTTCCCAGACTATACCTTTGTATTGTGCGTCCTCAAGGTCTTGGAAACTAGGGATCATATAGCCTTCAAGTGTCAGTTTGCTCAAGCTTGTTGGCAGTAGTATTTTGTCCAAATTGGGCTGCACAGGATTCCACCCTTTAGGACAAAATTGGTCATTTCAGGGCTCTCATGAAAGTTTCCTTTCATTTCCATTCTCATTACTTGGGCATGCAATCTAGGTAACCAGGAATGATTTTACCTTGATTGGGATGCAACGTAATTTAACTCCTTTGGTAATTCCTCAAAAAAAAACACTCCTTTGGTAAGGAATTGAAAGAGAAGGTTCGTTGGCTCACCCATAGAGTATTTAGGCTTACAATTTTTTAGGAGATTGGGTGCAGAAGTTCAGACAGAGCCTCCCTTCTTATTAGTTTTGTTGTTGTTCTATTTTTCTGCCAGTTCTTCCTTTTATTTTTCCCTATATCATGCATACTTCATACTAGGAAAATACAAAATATACATAGCCGGAAGAAATTTCTACTGTTCGAGTAAAAATAAATTTTGATGTGGTTAGCTTTTTTTTTGAAAAGGAGGATGGCTCCAGGCCTCTGCATCTGGGAGATGCATGCAGCCATTTTATTAATTATTCTCGAAGACCTTATAAAATAGAACAACAATATGCCTGAATTCACCATCTTGGCAACATTTGCTGCTACTCCTATCCAAATGATGAAGGGGTGCAAGCTGGGCCACATACCCAGACCTCTCACTTAAGCTTAACATCTAAAGACGGAGGCCCCGACCGAGCAATCTGCCAGGTCTGGGGCTCAAACCGGTCCGACGCACTCACATGTGTCGTTGCCGCCGTCTTCCTCTGGCCCATCTTCAGAGCAGATTGAGGTGACAACCTTGGCAGGTCCTCCGCCATTGACGCCTTCACGACGCCAAACGACGACCTCCACCTACGCGAGCCTTCGTACGTCCTCCGCCATTGACGCCACCATGACGCCAGCCGACGACCTCCACCTACGCGAGTCCATCTCCAAGCAACAGATGTAAATCCATGTTAGGATAGGGCCGCACCACCGTCGTCGCCCACCACCCACAAGCGCCGTACAACCCCAAGGTTCCCAAAGCGGCGCCTTCAAGAAGGGAACGACGCCGTGAGCGCCGCCGCCGCCCAACAAAGTTAGGGCTTTTGCCCGGGAGACCTAGGGGAAGGTGAAGTGAGGAGATCGGTCCATACCAACGCCTCCAAGGAGGGGAACGGCGCCCTCAGGCGTCGCCGTCGGCGCGGCTGGTCATGGCCGGCCAGGGATTTCGCCCGAACTAGATCTCCGCCACCACCAGCGCCTCCTGTACAGAACCAGCGACCAAGAGGAAGCGCGGCCCGACCAGGCTGGCCCGCATGCCGAACAGGGGAGGAGGGGAGGCGCCAGATCGCGTGCACCGGCCGCCGCAGAAACTGCCGCCGACCGCCAACGACCACCGGATCCCGCCGCCCGCGCGGCCGAGACACCAGATCCACCGCCCGCACGGTTGTTAGCCGGCCGTGCCTTGCCAATGGAGCCGTCGCTCCAGATCTGGGGTTCCCCATGCAGAAATAGAGCAACCGAGGCCCTGCCGCCACCATCCTTGGCGCCCCGGGCTTGCCCGCGGCGGCTGCCTCAGGCGGCAGCGAGGAGGTGGGATGAGGTGGGGAGGGGGCCGCGGCGGCGCGGCTAGGGTTCCCCCGCTGCCGCCGGGGGAGGCGACGTGGGGGTCGCGGGGGAGGCGATGTGGTTAGCTGATCTGATAAGCCTATTCTGGACGGTTTAGAAAGTTTTCAGTGTGCAAACTATCCGGACAGTAGTGCTAAACTGAACAAGAAATTTAACACCTCAAATGCTCTCCGGTTCTCTATTCAGTTACACCTAAACATGGTCGTCTTATACTCTAGAAACCTCTATCAAGTTGTTTGCTTGAACTTTATAATATAAAATAGTCAGCCAAAGTTTCAAGTTATAGAAATATGGAATGATATTATGGCCAAACAAACAAACAAACAATAATATATTAAGTGACACAAATTAATGTTAGGATTAAGTGCATCAGGGCGTAAATGCACCGTATAAACTATGAACAGGCCACCAAGCTACAAGCAGACTGGTGCAGAGAAAAATTAACAACCTGGTCTCTCGGCTTTAGAGAACAGGCGACAGAGACAAGCATGATCCACCCAATCAGCCTGATGCATGCATTGATTTTTGGTTATCTGTCATTCAGTAAACAAACAATGACAAGTACGTACCTTGCAAATCCGTATTCCATCTAGTTTTGTATCTTGATGTTCCCCCTTGAATCTACGGGGAAGACTAAAATGGCACAGCCTGAAGAAACACCAAAACATTTCCAAGAGCTGCTGCCCACCAAAGTAGTCGTTCACCACTTACTCTCACAATTTGCTCCCTCCCCAGCACGTCCAGAATTGTCCACAAGACTGATATGATAATACAAGCAAAATGTGGCCGCACCAGCACAGATATGATAGATCAGCCATGATAAATTAACTTAGTGTCTCGCATGACCAACAAAGGTTCCATCAGGCATTCAGCAGCAGGCACATTGTATCAAGTATGAAACTCAAGTACTGCAGTACATCAAATATCTCATTATGGGGGTGAATGGTAAAAGAGACCTCCAGTTATTACAAGGTACGTAAGATCACACAAGAGATAAAGATTACAGTCGGTACAAATTAAAAGTGCGGCAGACTCCAGGAGGGGGTAGCAAAACAAGACAGCACCAAGTGATGGAATAACGTGCAAATTAGACTACGGTTCTGGGAATTGTTCAGTCAATGGATGATAATAGCATGAAGGAGATAACCAACAGCACGATTACAAAAACCATCGTCAGTGACAGTGGCACCAGAGGGCAGGAGGTGGTGGAGTGCGACAGAGCAATGCGTGAAGCAATCAGCAAAGCAGGGGATCAACAACGTCCTGTGAAGCAGAAGACAGTTTGGGCTGTAGGATGAGCCAGCCTGAAGCACTCCACCTGATAAAAGGTTGCTGGAGGGCCTGCTATTAAGGAAAGTTTGTAATAAATTGAATATTTCAAAGATTATATTTCCTTAATGAAGTGCATATATATTACGAAAGACTATATCTCTGACAGTGCAAAGATGGCCGGCGGGAGCCAATTTACCTTTCCGTTTATTTGTAGCTGGGAATCCAGATCACACTCTAAATTCCTTCCAGCGGATATGCGCGATCTTTGGCCAACTTTCTCCATCAGGTGCTCGGCAGCTCTCCTTCAATAGATCACAACCCCATATACATATGTGCCGGAGGGAGGATGGCAGGTCTGGTAAAGATGATATGTTGGGGCAATCATAGATGTCAAGCTTCTTCAGATTGGAGAAGCACTTCATATTTGTTGGCAGGGAAGTCATCTGACAATCACAGAATCTCAGGGTCTTGACAGATGTGAAATTTGCAGATTCTTCAAATGAAATGAATGGTTCCTTGCATCCTTCAAGAGAGAGAAATGGTGGAACTGTGATACCTTCCGCTGAGAGCATGTTGTTGAGTATTACAGGGCTGCTAAGATAGAGTGAGTCCTGGACTTGAAACTGGGAGATATACTCGGCGTTGAGTTTCGGAACATCAATCAAATGTGCATGGTGAAGTTGCAGGGATGACAATCCTTCGAGCGTACATAAATCTGGCAAGTGATACAGTGAGAATGATTTAACAGAGGTGAGACCACCAACAGACAAGCAGGCAGTGCTTCTGCAATTGCATATGAAAATTTCATTCATGTGTAGCCAGTCAGTACACAAGAAGTCAGCTGCAAGCACACAATCGCGTATACTGAGCTTCTCAAGGGTTAATGGCAAACATTCGGCTCCACGTGCCAACTCTAAGGAAAGGCAGGAGACCAATTGAACAGATGAAAGAGAGGTAGCAGCACGTAAGCCCCCTAGAGACCTGAGAGACCAGCAATAAATCATGGAGAAGCTGTCAAGTTTTGTCAAATGTTGGAGGACCTCTTCTGAAGGAAGTGTAGTTAAAGTCATAATCTCTTTCAAGACCAATCTTTCCAGTGAAGCCAGGCCATCAAGGCATACAGATAAAGCTCCATCTGTAATACTGCACGAAGAAAGATAAAGTGTACGAAGTCCTGATGGTGGAAGCAGCGGTAGCCCAATGCTCCTTTCATACATGAGTCTCATCCTCTGCTCATGACAGCGTATCCATGCCTTGATGATATCATCTTTTACCAATATTTCATCTTTCTCTCCTTCTAGAGCACTTTCAAGGTTTTGAACATTTGACGCATCAGCATGCATCAATATCATCAGCTGCTTCAGAAATGAATGTTCCGATGAGAGTATTCTCCTAATATTTGATCCTGAATCCATGTCCCAGATTAAACCAAATTGTGATGTCAAATAGTCTGTCCTCATCATGATTTTACTCTGATCATAATTTTCCACCTCACCGCTAGAAATAAATATAAGCAATGGGCATTTTTCTAATCGTAACATTTGAAGGCCTAGTGGAAGACAAGGTAATGCCTTCAGGTTTGGCATATTACGGAGGATTAGTGAAGAGCAATTGTCAAATAGATAACTATTGGATGGCAGGCTTTGTAATGCACTACAATTGAAAATGCTTAAAGATTCCAAATTCTCAAAATACGAACCATCAAGTAACCATCCTGGATATTTGGAAGATTTATAACCATCAATTGTAAGTCCCCCAAGTTGAGGTGGTGGTATCAGGCCTTCTAGAGTCTCCAAATGTAAACTATTATTTGCATTCATGTTATTCTCGCAACACCATACAAGTTTCAAGCTGCCAAGATGAATTTTTTGATGTAGCTTTGATTCTAAGGCTTCATTCTTCCCAGTGACATTCTCAAGATTTGTGACAGTTAAACAGCCATGAATCTCATTCATGTCCCTCAGCTGTTGCAGATCGCAACCCTTCTTCTTTTGCACAGAAAATACCTCAAGTTGTTGAAGCGAAGTTAGCTTGCCAATATTTGGAATTTGTGGCAGTGCTTTTTTGTGTAACGTGTATATTCCAGAATCATGCCGTTCAAGATGGCGTAATTTTCTTAAATTGTAGAGTTTCTCAGGCAAACTCTCAACTTTGTCATTGAACAGAAGTAACTGCAAGTGGTAAAGAGTACACAATGATCTTGGCAATTCAGAAATCAGCGTGCTCATGATGTTCAAATACCGAAGGTGCTTCAACTCACCGATAGATTCTGGCAACTTACTACTGCTATAAGATGACAAATATAGTACACGCAACTTCGTCAACCTCTGTAGTATCTCATTAAAAAGGTCACTTACATCATCTATTAGGGGGTCTATGCAGATAATAGTTCGTAAATGATGTAGCTTGCAGATATTTTCCTTGTGTTGCTTCATACTATCAACACAAACAGAAAGATGACGAACGGTGGATGGTATTTCTGTCACCTTATCATCTTCCAATCTGAAGAAGTCTTCTTTGGAGAATGATTCTGCCAGATCATGAAGGAGATCATGCATAACATAGTATTCCCCATAAAGTGGTTGAAAGAACGAAACAGAAACCATCTCCTTGAAGCAATCCCTCCCAATATCTTCCACTCTCTTGCTTTGGTTGCATGAATCAACAAAGCCCTCTGCCATCCAAAGATGAACCAACTCATCAGATACATACTTGTGGCCTTTCCGAAACAAGCTGCAATATAGGAAGCACCTCTGCAGACATGGATCTAACTTCCCATAACTCCACGAGAGAGCTCTCATTGGCTCACTGAATTTGTCAATCTTTATAGTTAGAGCATCCTTCCAGGTGGCAATACATATTTTCCCTTTCAACTGGGAACCCACAACTTTTGCCGCCAAAGGAGATTTGCCAAGCCTTCTACTAATCTTCTCTGCAAAATCTTCCAGCCTTTTACGCAACTGCAGATTTCTAATTTCTGGTCCAGCGAATGCATGGTGTTTGAAGAGTGCCAACAACTCAGCATCTTCCATGTTTTCCAGAGGACACACTTCTTCAGAGCAAAGAGCAGCTGGAAATGTATCCCGTCGAGAAGTTACCAAAACTTTGCTTCCTGCCTCTGTGGAGACTAGAGGCGCTAATAGTTGGTCCCATTCCCTCTCACTGCCAGGTTCAAACCAAACATCATCCAACACAAGCAGGAATTTCTTTGATTCTTGCAGTATGTCTGACAGCTTGCGATGCAGAGTATCAAGGTTATCAATGCGTGGGCATTCCCCCTGAGAGGCTGACTCGATGATCTCCCGTGTATGACGGTGGACATCAAGTTTGCGTGAGATGCTTACCCACATTCTCACATCAAAACATTTTTTTACCCTCTCGTCATTGTAAACCAGTTGTGCCAATGTGGACTTTCCCATGCCTCCAGCGCCAACAATGGCCAAACCCAAGTACATAACTGTACTAGACTCAGTAGTAGCAGTTGTCTTGGTAAGACGATCTATTATTTGATTGCGGTCCTTGTCACGACCAATCACAGTCGGAGGTGGTATTGATGTGGTCTCAGGCACAACAGCTGATAGTATTGTGGGGCTCTCTGCATTATAACCAGCAGGTAAGCAGAGCAGTTCACGGAATTCCTTGGCTTTCGCCAGTGTAGCCTTCAGTTCATTCAATTGGCAAATTAGCTTTCTGTTCTCAGAGCTGAGATTGGACAGCCTACTGGATGCAGCACGCAGAGGCTTCATAAAAGTGCCGCTGATGGAGGAGGCATTGGCCGGCAAGGAATCCTTCCCCTTTGCTTTGCGCTTGAGGAGGTTGTACTCATGCTCGTCGAGCAAGTCTTCAGCCAGGGTAAATGCTTCTTTGAGTTCCCGAAGCCATTTGTCCAACTTGGGCCTGTGGTTTCCCTTGTCTGCTGCTTCGATCACCAGCTCGAACTGCGGCATGATAGTGATCTCCAGTTCATGGAGCTCACGCGCCATGTCCACTCCAAGGTACGTCGAAGCATTAGCATGGAGCTTCTTCAAGACTGGCAATGCAGCCAATCTTAAGCCACTTCCGTCATTGAATTGTAGGACTGTTCCTCTTCTGGTGAGAGCACTAGTCTGAAAGAGAGTTTAAGGGGCTGTTTATAAAGGAAAATAAGAGAACAGATTTGATCCATAAAGATACATAATAATGGAACACCTAGTATAAAGATACATGAAGATACAATGGGAAAATAGGAGCAAAAGCTATAAAGACAAATTTCCGCTCTTTTCCTTGATTTTTCTTGGTGTCGACTGTGGAATGACCTGAATAAATCGAAAGGCGAGCACTGGAATTGTTGGACGTGTGATGGGTGAAAAGCATGTTTGAGTGGGAAATGAGGAGATAAATTAGTCAACTGCAATGGAGATAGGGAAACCTACCAGCAGATCCGTAGAAAACGGAAAAAACTAAGAATACTACTTTGAGCATGGAGAATTACCTGAATAAACGATAGACGAGTAATGAAAGTGCTTCTACATCCGAGGTAGAAACAACCAGTGACTATAACAATGGATAAAAAACCTGTAGGAGTGGAAAATCACGAGATAAATTAGCCGGTTGCAACAACAGAGAAAATAAAAGAATCCTGCATCCAGATTTGTAGAGGAAAACCAGAGGAGCATAGTTGTGAGCTTACATGGATGAAGGAGTGAGAAACAACTTTGTAGGAGCGGTGAGGCAAGGTTGCAGGAGAGGCAGATAGTAGGAGCTAATAATGAGAGGAGGCTGAAATCCCCAAACAGCAGGTCAAACAAGGCAATAGCAGATCTGATCCAGCTACTTGCATTTTTTTAGTTTAGCTGACAGGCCTTGCTAATAAACTAACCAGTAACCTATGCGGACAGACACAGATCACTGATCGATAATTAAAGTACATAAAGTAGGCTAGACGCATGACATCACACTATAGAGGACTCCCAAAATGCGACACTACTGTGTGACTAAATACAAACAACCAGTTTGTAAGCCCTGAAGCATCACGAATTAGAGTCATGTTCTTCTCCTTACCATGGTGGTGGTTTGGTGTACATGGTGGTAGCCTATCAAAAAAGAATCTCTCCATCACCATGGCTGGCCCTCCCAGATCTGAAAGTTATGTCCAAGAATAAACTTTGATCCCATATATGTTCAACCTGGAGAGTTGAAACAACCCATCGGAAAAAAGAGACCGCGTGCCCCCCGCGTCGCCCTCCCCGAGCGAGGCGACCGGGGCGGTTCCCCACCCCTCCCCCTCCCCGCGAGTCCCCTCCCCCCTTCCCCCTCGCCGCTGCCGCCAGCGGGCCCGGCCGGCCCGCGCGGCGCCCCGCAGTCCGGCGGTGGCGGCCCTCCTTCTTCCCCCGTCGCTGGACCCCGGCTCGGGCGAGCGGTCCTGGCGGCGGAGCCCTTCAGCCGGCGGCGTTCCGGCGTGGATCTGGACGGTGGCGGTGCGGAGGCGTTGCCCCTTGGCAGCGGTGACGGCCCATGGCTTGCGGCGGCCGGCGGCGGCCGGTGGCGGCCGGCTGGCCCAGATCTAGGCCCTACGGGCCCGATCTGGGTCGGGGCGGGCCTGCTGGGTGGCCGCAATGGGCTGTTCTCCGGTGGTTCCGGAGAGCTCCTCGCGACAGGGATGGCGGCTGCTGTGCCGCGACTGCTGCAGCACGGCGGCGGAGCTTCACGGGCCCACGCTGGGCCTGGCCGGACAGGGGGTCTGGTGTGCCTCTGCTGCTATGCCCGGTCTGCTACCGCCTAAGCCGGTGGAGGTTGTTCCCTCCCTCGTGGCTGGGGTGCTGCCGGTCCTTGTCTTCGGGTGTCTCGTTTGGATCCGGCCGGCCTCGCTTCGTTGGCCGTGGTGAGACGACGGCGGTGTCCTCGTGACTGTTGGCGCATGTTGGTGGGCAGCGGGTGTGGTGGAGCCGAAGGTTGGTCCTGGGTGGTGGGCGCGAGAGGTCGGGAGAAATCCATGTCGGGTCTTGCCGACACCAACGCGGTGACGCCTGCGGGCGCCGCCATCCTTCTTGAAGGGCGTCGGGTGACCCTCTCCCCCCTCTACCCTCCGTGTACCGGGAGAAATCTTAGGATTCGTCCGGGCAGCAGCGTCGTCATCGTCGCATTCCTTCTTGAAGGTGGTGCTTGGTACACGGCAACTCGGTGGCTTTGGAGCGTGGTGGTTATCTTCAGTGGGCGCAGCGGTCGCGGTGTGCCTTAGCTTTCGTTGATCCGGCGTTGTTGGCATTTCTTCTCTTATTTTCTCTTGTTATTTCTTTTGAGCGTGCTTGTGCTGTTTGCCCCAGCATTGTTCGGTATGTTGTATCGGGTGGTTGATATATCAATATAGCGGGGCGTAAGCCTATTTCGGTATGTTCAACCTGCAGGGAAATCATCACAAAAGAGAATAGCAAATAGGTAACATATTTCCTTCATTTGCATCCATATATTACATAGCGAAAAGGAAGAGATTTTGCACACCATAGTAACTTTCAAATTGCTGTAGAAGTGTACATCCAGACTTTGATGGAGTGCTCTCTTCACTAAATTCATGGTTTTGCACTGGTGTATATCACTAAATTCTCATCACTGATATAACAACCAGCTTACCTCAACTGTCCACCTGTGCTTCTCCTACTACTTCCTTGTCTGCCATTTTACTCTTCCTTGGGTTTGGTTGCCATGAACAAGCAGCCATTGTATAGACCTCACATCTGACAATTCTGGACAATAACACTATCCTGTCATTCCCTGCTTTACCGACTGAATTATTATCTGTCCTGCAGACCTAGAATCAGAAAAATGGAAAGCATTCCTCTGTAAGTCAAGTCCTCCATATATAATGAAGATATGAGAAATTCCTTTACAGCAAGAATATGATATGCCAGAAGCAAATTTGGGCATCATTAATTGGCGGTATAAACTAAGCAGGGACAGCTCACTGATAGATAAGATAAAAAAGGCCAAATAGTTAGATCTGATCCAGCTATTTGGCCTTTTTAAAGTTTAGCTGACTGGACTTACTAATAACCTAACCAGTAACCAAGGTGGAGACAGTTCACTGATCGATAATTAAAGTACATAAAGTAGAGTCGGAGCATCTTTTCACATTTTGAGACATCACACAGTAGAGTATTTTGTATGAAAAGCTTCAGTATGCATATCTGAATTTTCAGGAAACACAGTTGATGGCTGTCACTGATGGTCGAATAAAAGTGTTTGCCTTCTCTGTTATGCCTTATACTCACATGCCCTAGCTCGGATGCAGTATGGTTCCACCTTTGGATGTCTCCACTGCATAAGTTTTCAGTAAAAAAAAAAAACATGTGTGACTGTCGACTCATGTATACATAGTGGATTTCGTAGATTCGGTGGCGACTCAAAGACCTAACAAAAGACTATTGTGGACTGAGGTCGAGTAAATAAATGGACTGAGGTTCAGTAACAACAACACTGAGCATACTGCATACACATACATGGAAGGAACAAGGAAAGCAGAGAAGGAAACTAAATGAATGATGATCAGCAGGAAATTCAGATTCAGAACTAAATTACTGCTACGGCGGGCTGAGCTTCGCAGGTTTTGGAGAACCGCAGAGAAATTAAAGCTATTATGGACTGAGGTCCTGTAATTTTGCTGCCTAAGATCCAAATTGAAGCCGAGGAGATGTGCAAGGAAAAAAATGTGCACCTTGTTCGCTGTGGGGAACAGCTCAGCTCACGCAGTGGACCGTGCTCGCACAGGCTCAAATGGTGGTCCGACCCGCAGCCGCCGGGGGTCACCCACCATGAGCGGCGGCGAGGACCGCATCCCGACTACCCCCGTCGTCGGTTGGGGGAGCAGCGCGTAGATGGCCTAGCGGCGCTGGCTGAGGACGCAGTTGGTCAGTCGGAGGTCGGTGGGCCATACGGGGGGCGCACGAGAGAGAGATTGCCGCCGGTGCCGATTTGCGGCAGAGACTGGAGAACGGGAGGAGCGAGAGTGACCGGGTGCGTACGTGCGTGCTGTGTAGTGGGGCTATAGTGGGCCAAGCCCAAGTGGCCGTCTCTTGTATTTTTCAGCCATTCTTCTT
Organism: Triticum urartu; assembly: GCF_056163025.1. Classification (NCBI taxonomy): domain Eukaryota; kingdom Viridiplantae; phylum Streptophyta; class Magnoliopsida; order Poales; family Poaceae; genus Triticum; species Triticum urartu. The sequence continues at coordinate 10,109,837 of NC_141879.1, forward strand.
TACTTTGCTAAAAGAAAAAACCAATCTTCTTTACTGTCTCAACAAAAAACCCAACCTTCTGTACTTATAGCCCAAAAAAAAGCCAATCTTCTTTATACAAAAATAAAGCTTCTATATATTTATTTAAAAAAGCAATGTACCTTCTATCCTCCTCTCCTCACTCATGTGCATTTCGTGGAGCACCTCATGTGCATTCTTTTCTTGCCGACAGATCGGTCCAAGGTATATTGGTTGGAAGAAGAGATTCCGCTCGCGTGGGCTGGAATTGGTGCAATGATCAGTGAATTGGTAGGATGGTGGCGACACACATGGGAGGTACTGTGTGGTGGTAGCTCTAGAGCACATCGTTGTTTGGTCGGATTGGAGAGCAATAGGGAAGAAAGGCACGGTGATAATGCAGGTGCTCTATCTTTTCATCAGACTGATGACTTGGAAATCTCCTCTTTATTTTGTTCGTAGATAACTAAAAACATGTCCCCGCAAAAAAACTGAAAACATGTTCTTAATCCTCTCAACTGTTAGGGCATCTCCAGCCGTTGAGCCCCCAAGGGGGCATTTTTTTCGCCCCCGGGGGGCTACCGGCGAAAATTTTAGCCTGGGAGTCGAATGATATCCACTCGTTGCCCCCCCCCCCCCCCACCGCCCAAGCGTGCGTGCTCTGCTCGCCACCGACCGGCTCAGCATCCACCTGCTCGCCACCGCCCCGCTCTGCAGCCTCGCGCCCGCGACCCGGCCGGCTGCTCCTCGCGCCCGTCAGTCGCTGTCTCCCGCTCGACCGCGCGACCACGGCCCCGGCGCCGCTCTCCCTCCCTCCCAAGCCCCACGCCATGCTGCTGCCCGCCGCCTGACAAGGTGGACGCCGGCAAGCTGCAGGTCCGCGCCGTATGGTGGGCCTCGCCGGTGACGGCTACCAGGCGCGCCACGGCGCGCGGGAAGGAGCACTAGCGACCTGGCCCCCGACGGCGACACGAGGCGCGGGCCGACGGTGCGCCGTCCGCCGACCCGCCACTATGGCGTGTCCTTGGCGTGGCATCGACCGCACGTCCTCGGCTCCCGCAGGCTGCGCTGCTGCGCCACGGAATTGTTGCACTGTCGCGTGCGAGACGGACCTCCCAGCAGTCGTCACGCGCACTGCTGCCGCCTCCCGCCCCAAAGCCAAACTTTCGCCGCCTCGTTGCCGACCTGGTGGTGCTGGAAGGAAGCGGCACACCGCCGTAGGATGTCACACTCATCTCCTATCTCACGGCGGCGAGCAGTTTGCTATCCTCCTTGAGCCGCTCCATGCCCGCGTGGAGCTCGATGACGTAGGCCACACCGTCTCCGGGAGCAGCAGCCTCGCTCGAGCAGGGGGGAGACGGGGAGACGAGCAGAAGCCGAGCAGCAGCAGCCGCGGCCACAAGGCCAGGCGCTCGCGCTCGCCGCTGGGCGTCACCGGACAAGAGCGCGTCGATGGCGCCCTTGCATGCGAGCGGCCCATGGAGGGCGGGAGGTGCGCACGGAGGCGCGGCCATGCGAGCTCGGGAGGGTGGGCGGTGTTCGGGCGGGAGCGCGAGACCTTCTTCTCCACGGTTGCTCCGGGGAGGCGCGACGCGGGGCGAACGACGGGCGACGGGGCCGGCCGCCTGCGGCTCCTCCGGGGAGATGCGGGCGAGGCCGGCGATGGGAGACGGGGCCGGCTCGCCGGTGGAGGGCGTCCAGGATCGCCGGAGCGAGGAGCAGGGGAGAGAGGAGAGAGAGCAGAGGAGCGAGGCGGGCATGCAGGAGAGGGCTTGTCTTTTTTGCATACAACACGTGGTGGGCCAAGCCAGGAAAAGAAAGAGGGAGAGTAGAGAGGCTGGTAGTGGGCCTTTGGCAGCGAAAGTATCGCGCCGGCGCCCCCAGCTGCCTCCCAGTTTGCTGCGTTCCGCTTGCGCACGCCGGCCGTAATTTTAGACAAATCCGGCGCAAAACGAGTGTCTGGGGGTGTGACTGGAACGTTTTTTGATCGCCGGTGCTAAAGAAAGGCTCCTGGGGGGTTTCTTGGGGAGGCGGCTGGAGATGCCCTTAGAACTAATAACTCGAGATGAGCCAACATTTTTTTGGGCCAACAATTAATTTTTTAATAGATGGGTTATGTATGTCACATAAGCTTGATACCTTTGAATTTCTATTCAAAATGTAATTTTGATTTTGTAACTATCAATACACGATTATCCAAGAATTTACAATCAATTTAAAATTGAGCGGTCAAAATATGGCCTATAATTTCTACCTGAGATACCATGGAAGATTATATTGACAATGAACCACCCAAGTGAGATAGTGAGACAGTGAAATAAACTGCATTCATGATATTCATACCAAGTAATCAATGACGCAAAATGCAACCAAATTCTGCGCGCTCGGGTTCAAAATAAAAGCAGCAGTGTGGTATGGCTAACATAAAAACAGGCCAACAGATCACAAGAACAACATCATTTTTTGTTTCAAAGTTAGCAGTATTATATACTACTAGTAATCGTGCATGCACGCATGTGTCCGGTCAGCCCTCATATGTCCGGTTGGAGATGGTCTTAGTTACTGGCATTATTTAATTACCTATTGCAAGATTAAGATGGTTAATTAACTGGTTATCTTGTAAGACATGATGGTCTGCACTTCAAACTGGCCCTCAAGCAGTAATAGTATATTTTACACTAGTGTAATACAAAAAATTAAACATCAAGTAGTGGAGCAAAGTGGCATCTAATTCCTTATTCATGTAAACATATACCATAAATAAATCCCACTAAGCAAGCAAGCAAAACTCAATGTGTCGAGGTTACACAACGTTAATAACGAGAGAACCGACGCCATCTTGTCACTCGAACTCAAGACCGACTTTACCTCCTCCATATGCACGTACCCTACGTTTACTGCAGTTTTGTTTCACCTTTGGATGTGCCCATTTGTGACACTTTGTATGCTCCTAAAACTAAGACGTTGTATATAATATACATTTCATTTTTAGCCACCTGTGATAAGACTATTCCGACCATTTTTCAGCAAGTTGCTTAGTTCCACGGTACTGCTAAACTAACCCCCAAGAATAACAAGTGTATTTTGACCTCAAACACTCTTGAATTCTCTGTTTAGTTACACCTAAGCTTCATAGCCTTGCACTCTTGAAGCCTCTATCAAGTTATTTGTTACACTCCTAAAATCTAATATTATCAAATATAAATGAAATTGTAGATATTTAAAAAGGATACTACAGAAACACTAGCACATACATATAAAGGCACTGCAATGCATTAAGGGAATTAAATAATTTTAGTATTAATGTGATACTTCTAGTTTGCCTAGATCTATGATAAATATATTGTAATAGGAGATTTAACATGCCAAATTGAATAAAACATTTTTGCAACATAATATCATTTCATATTAAGAGATGAATTTTTGCAATATTGAATCTTAGAATTATATTGTAAAATATGAGTATTAATATATAGTGGCATCAGGTCATTGCTAATATCCGCTTGTTATATGTAAAAATACTGGAAGATATATCAATTTATACAAATAGCATATATTTAGCCACAATATATGAATAGTTTTGAAGCAAAAAAGTTTATTATAAATACGTGTGAATGATTTATTTTAGTTGTCCTAGTCCTAGACAAGCCTCTTAATTAAGTAGATAGGATGGGAGCTGCTGACGGCATGGGGAGAGCAGAGGCGGGCATCCTGGAGGCACGGGTGCGTAGCGTCATACCTCACTGAGATCTTTGACCTTGACATTGAAGATGTATGGACGGGGACAATGGCGGTTATGGTTCGGGCTAGTTGTCTCAAATATTTTTGGACCCTCTAGAGACTATATCCAGTCCCGGCCCCTTTGCCGCTCGATATATAATGGAAATGACACATGTCCTCTATGTGTAGTAGAGTTTGATGTTGTATATATATGGCATTTCATTTTTATATAAAAAGCTATAACATTTTGCAGGATAATAAAAAGCTAAAGAAGAATAAGGCATATAAAAAAGAGATAAAAAAATAAGTTGGAGCACCGAATACTTGTTAAAAAAATGTTATGTGTCTTTTTATTGAAAGTATAATAATTTTGAAGAAATTATCGTGGATTTAGTACACTTTTAATATGGATCGGAGGGAGTACATGTTTCCAGGAACTTACAATTTGCTTGCCCATTTTCATTTTTTGACGTTTGTTCCATTGCAAGATCTCAAATCTTGGGCATGAGTCCTCCAATTGTTCATATACTTTGGTTTGTCCAAACATATTCATTAACATTTTGATTTATTTATTTATGTAGCCTATAGTTTAAAGTATTCGTTAGCTTGGCTAGGCAATTAATATATATATTCAAGTAACCTAGGATAATACCATGGGACAAGCGATATATTTTGCGTTCTCAAAATTGAAGCATAAGATACTTGAATTTAGTGCTATTTATCATGGTCAATATGAAGATAGAGTTTTGTGCTTGGACAAAACTCTTGTAGATGAAGTTGTTGACCCATATTCAACCAGTATGGCATGCATTGACCCTGGCAGTGTCGGTAGGAAGTAAGTAGATAAATGACTACACATAACTATTATATACATATAACTGGGTTTACAAGTTATACTCTAATATACTTAAATAAAAATCCATGCATGTCATATTTTAAATTGGGCTGATTCTAATAAATTCTATATACTTAAATAAGCTTATGTCTTATGGGGGGCGACTAATTCTAATAAATCCCGTGCATACAAGCATGCCGATGTAGCTAAGTGGGACATACTTTGTAGGCCGAAAGACCAAGGGGGCTTAGGTATCGAAAACCTTGTAGTAAAGAACAAGTGCTTGCTCATCAAATGGTTAATAGGCTGTCTGTAGAGGGAGATGGTGTGTGAATACAGTTGTTGCATAACAAGTATCCACAGTCCAAAACCCTGGAACATGTCACAGCGCAACCGACTGACTCTGTTTTCTGGAAGGGACCGATGAGGACAAAGGTCGCCTTCTTCAAGAGACTAAATTCATTGTAGGGAACGAAAACACTACTAGATTCTAGGAAAATACTTGGCTAGGAGAGACGCCTTTAGCCTCACAGTATCCAACATTATATAACATTGCACAATGTAAAGACAATTTCATAAGTACAATACTTGGTTATGTGTTTTTACTTTTAGGGGTTAATACTTAGTTATGTGCCCTTAAACATTCAGTTCAGGAGGGCATTGGTGCGGGAACGGTGGGATAGGTGGCTATATCTCGTGTGTAGGTTGATAGAGGTCAACCTCTCTGATGAGTCACATACCCTACACTAGAAACTTTCGGTGTCAGGAGTATTTTCAGTAAAATCTATGCATGTAGATTTGATAAATACTGGTCCAATGAAATTGCTTCATATCTCGAAAATTAAGGTGTCCTTAAAAATAAAGGTCTTTATGTGGTTTATGCACAAGCAGGTGATATTGACTAAGGACAACTTGGCAAAACAATGTTGTTTTTGTGATTAAGATGAAACAATCCAACATCTTATTCTCAAATGCCCACTTGCCAAGTTATTGTGACGTACAATACATGTGTCCTTTAATGTCTGTCCCCTAACAGCAACCGTAGTTTATTTGGGACATGGTTAAATGGAGTAGAGCCCAAGATAGCGACACATATTCGAGTCGAAGTATGTGCATTACTTTGGGCTATTTGGAATTGTCAGAATGATGATATATTTAATTGAAAAAACATCACAAATTTTATGCAGGTCATCTTCAGTGTGTCTAGATGGATCCATATATGGTCGTTACTCGGCAATATCGAAGTCAGGGAGCATATGGTCTATGCGTGCAACAGGTGGGAGATGGTAACACGGGACATGTATAACCGATGACGGACCAATAATAATAGGATATGTGTTTAGTCATCTAGCCTTATTTTCATCAGTTGTAACATTTTATTCATTTCATTTGAGTTTGCTTGCAAACCTTTGTTGAACCTCGTACTTTGTTGCTACTTTGGTTAATAAAATGACTATGTGCATCACTCGATGCAAAGGCTGGGGTAATCAGAAAAAAAAATTGGGGGGGGGGGGGGGGGGCTTTATGTAACATTTAGGCCGGGTGAATGAATTATCGCCCAGAAATGAATGGCTTGGTATAAAGGGATCGACATGTGTGTTAAGTAAGCTATGATGAGAGATGTTTATGAAATGGTATCCTTGTACCACGCAAGGAACACATGTTTTGGTGGTACATATTGTCATCAGGATATCGTATACTTACCATCGGTTGATAGTTACATGATTATTCAACACTCGGATCTTGAAAATGAAGATCGTGTGCATGCTGTGGATTTCACCCTGGATGGATATAGGAAGGACATTGATGCTTTGGGTAGAGTCACAGGATGCGTTGTGGATTTTCAGCAAATTGGCTACGTGAGTTACCATCATACCATTTCATAAACATCTGGCATCGTAGCTTACTTAACACACATATCGATCCCTTTGTAATGCCACAGAGTGCGGAGTTATCCAACACTTTCAAGGTGTTCCTTATAACACCCATGCATGATGTCAGCCCCCGGTACGCAAGGACTTATAGTGGAAGTGCATAGACACATCTAATTTTAGCAGTATCCTTCAATGGAAAACGTTCCACAATATTCATATAATTAGGGTTGGGTAGCTGTCTAGCTGAATCTGATCGTGACTTTAGAGCAACTCTAACACATCCATTAAAACCTCGCCGACCCTTATAATTCCAGCCGTTTTATGGGTTTTGGCCTTTTTAAAGCTGAACAGGCCCGGTAAAAATCGTCTGGTCTGTAAAAAATTATACAGGCGGCCTGTAAGACCCCCCCCCCCCCCCCCCCCCCCAAACTTGAATGAAAATATTACATAGTCCCCTCTACTCTCCTCATAGGATACTTATCAAAAGCTCAATTTTGTAGTGGATCGGGCCATCCTATTAGTAAACCCATTTGGAAGGATTTATCAGACTGGGATATTCATAATCGATTTGGTTGGATACGTAGAGATTTTTTTATTATCATAGTGGATCTTCGAAAAAACAGACTTTGCATCGACTAAGTATATACTTCGACTTTCATGCGCTAGAACTTTAGCTCGTAAACATAAAATCACGGAATGAACTTTTATGTAACGATTAGGTTCGGCATTTCTAGAAGAAAATTTTACGGAAGAAGAGCAAGTTTTTTCTTTGATGTTCACCCAAACAACTCTTTTTTCTTTGTGTGGATCACATATTGAGCGTATTTGGTATTTGGATATTATACGTATCAATGACCCGGTTAACCCTCTTAATTAGTCATTAGACGGAACTAAGAAACAGGAAAGGGTTGATAAATGATCAAGAAAAAACTTTTATATTTTTCATTCTCAAATATTCTTTTCCCCCTGCTGTATGTACGGGACATCGGGTGTTTTAGAGTTTGCATCCTTCATGTTAAACAAAATGTTATGAGGCTGTTGGGCCGAATAACTTGTATATCACGTTGGAGTAATTAGGTAGATATTTGTGTTTTATCTCCTTCTATCTCCCGTTTAATATCTCCTGTAAAATCTCCGTTGGTTAGCCTAGACTCTGCCAACTCTTGTAATCCAAGCCATCTATCAATATATACCCATGCGGCTCCCCTGTTGGGAGTAGGAATGCTTAACAAAGTTTACATGGTATACAGAGCAACCTCTTCCGCCACATCTAGTTGGATCTGCCTGCGCCAAGAACTCTAGCCACCTTCCACCTACCTGCGCCAAAACCCTAGCCTACCTTCCTTCCATCAGCCATGTCTTCTTCCTCCTCCGCCACCAACTCTAGCCTCAACTACAACACCTCCGAACCACTTACCCGAACCAATTACATCCTATGGCGCGCACAGGCAAGATCACAGATCATGGGTGCTGGCCTCTTCGACTACCTAGATCAAACCACTGAAGAACCACAAAAAACCCTCACCACCAAGAACGCCGAAGGGAAGGATCAGGTTGTCGTGAACCCTGCCTACTCCCAATGGCTCATCCAAGACCAACAAATCGTTGCTTACCTCCTCAGAAACCTATCCAAAGAAGTGCTTGTCCAGGTTGCTTCGCTTGAGAAATCACAGGCGATAAGGACCGCGCTTGGGAACATGTTCTCGGCCATGTCTCTCTCGCGCGCCAACAACATACGGGTCGCCCTCACCAACGCCTAGAAGGGCTCCCAGATGGCGGCTGCATATTTTGGTCATATGCGGGCCCCCTCCGATGAGCTTGCGGCGGCGGGCAAGACGATCGGCGAGGATGAACTACTCTCCTTCATCATCGCCAGGTTGGACATGGAGTACCAGCCCATCATCTCGGCGCTCGATGCACGAACAGAACCGGTCTCCGTCGACATCCTCTTCTCCATGGTGGCAAATTTCGATCAGCGAGTCGAGATGTTCCATGGTACAAACGCCGGATCCTTCAAATCATCGGCAAACGCTGCATCCCGTGATCGCCAGGGGAACACCAAAAACTACCAAAACCAGCGGAGTGGTGGAGGTGGTGGTGGATCCCGTGGTGGTGGCGGCCAGTAAGGAGGTGGCGTTGGGCAGTACGGTGGTGGCGGTGGCTACCACAACGGCGGCAACAACCAGGGCGGTGGCGGTGGCTACCACCCAAACAACAGTGGTGGCGGCGGCTATCCTGGCGGCGGCTATCACAATGGTGGTGGTGGCGACTATCCTGGTGGGGGTGGTGGGTACTACCAGGGCAACCCTCGCGGTGGAAACAACAGGCGCCCCCCCCCCCCCCCCCGGCAACAACAATCGGGGGCGCAATTTCCAGGGCTACGAGGGGTATGAAGGGAACTGCCACATCTGTAAAAAGACAAACCACATAGCTAAAGATTGTGATTGGCGCTATGCTGATGACAATTCTCAAAAGAAAAAGGTTGTAGCCGCTGCTGACATGTCATATGGTGTAGATACAAATTGGTATATGGATATAGGTGCCACCAACCACATCACTGGCAAGCTGGACAAGCTGACAATGCATGAGAAATACCGTGGCCATGACCAAATCTACACAACTGCAAATGGTCCGGGTATGGAAATTAGTCACATTAGTAAATCAATCATTGAAACCCCACACACAAATCTTGAACTCAATGACATTCTGCATGTTCCTAATGCCGCTAAGAATCTCCTATCTGTTGATCGCATTGCTCTTGATAATAATGTGTTTCTAGAGTTTCACCCTTTCTTCTTTTTGATCAAGGATCAGGTCACGAAGAGGGTTCTCCATAGGGGTATCTTTGTGCAAGGGCTCTACTCGTTGCTTCCCAAGTATTGCAAATTCAATAAACAAGTCTATGGTGACATCAAGTTTTTTGCTGAGAGGTGGCATAGTCGATTAGGTCATCCATCCTTTCCTACCGTTCATCAAATTCTTAGTAGGAATAAACTCCCAGTTGTTGGTGAGAGAAATTTAGAAATTATTTGTGATTCATGCCAAAGAGCAAAAAAGTCATCAACTACCATATCCTGTCTCTACTAGTGTGTCTACAAAACCCTTGCAACTTATTTTTTCCGATGTTTGGGGCCCAGCACCCAATTCTGTTGGTAGACACTCTTATTATGTGAGCTTTATTGATGATTTTAGCAAATATACTTGGATATGTCTTCTCAAAAAGCGTTTAGATGTGTTTCAAGTTTTTCACAACTTTCAAGCTCTCGTTGAACACAAGTTTGATTACAAAACCATGCCATGCAATCAGACTGGGGTGGTGAGTATGAAAAATTGAATTATTTCTTTCAACAAATAGGCATATCTCACCATGTGTCATGCCCTCACGCACACCAACAAAATGGCCCTGCTGAACGTAAGCATAGGCATATTGTTGAATAGGATTAGCTCTTATGGCTAACGCCTCTATGCCCCTCAAATTTTGGGATGAAGCTTTTCTCACCGCCGTTCACCTCATTAATATGTGGCCAAGTCGAACTATTTCCAATGAAACTCCCACTACTAGGGAAAAGGCTAGCAGCAGCGCGGGTTTTAGGTGCATCAGTAGCGCGGGGACCGGCGCTACTAATAAGGCGCTACAGCTAACACGTAGCAGTAGCGCGTGCTCACCAGCGCTACTGCTACACAGGTGTAGCAGCAACCCTCTTAGTGGAAGCTCACTGCTGCTAATAGCTATAGCGTGCTTCTCCTATACGCGCTACTGCTACTACCGCGCTGCTGCTAACTTTTCTCCACTCGCTACTGCTAATTTTAGTAGTTTTTTTGGCATATTTTTTTTGTATTTGAACAGGCTTTATGGAAGAATCTTTAGCACATACAAATGTCATCATGATACACATACAAATGTCTGCGAGACCAGAAATGTAATCATAGCATATACATACAAATAGTCTCATCATAATCATCATCCAACACAAAGTGGTATCTTGTCATCATCTCGAAAATAGCGATACATGCAAGTCTCGAATACTTGCAACTAGAACGTCATCCATCTAAACAAAGGTATACGCGAGAAGAGCTATCACTATGAGTGAGAGAGGAACTATGCAGTACATGAGGTGGCGGTTACGAGTCCTCTCTCGCGCTAGCGTGAACCTCAAGTAACTAGCTTCTCCTTCTTGTCTGCTTTTGAAGCCTTTATGGCTGGCGCCCGAGAACCCATTCACTTGCGCCTGACACTCATGCCACTCGTTGTAGACCCCCGGAACCTTCCCTTTGTACACGACATAGCACTTCCATCTCGCCATCAAGAAACTAGGTACTTGTTAGAGATGCATGTTCATGAAGAGGATGTACAATCATATATATGCAACAAAATATACTAGAGCAACACCGAAAAAGAAAGGGTTAGCAACTAGATGCATCATACAGTACGCAAATTAGTTAACTAGAGGTACGCAGGTCATCGTACGCAAACTAACAAAGTAGCGTTACACAAGTTCGGTAGGGACCGTGGACATCACAAAGTTTCATCGCTACAAAAAGTATACAAGTTCAACCGATACATATCATCATCATCGGCATCATAAATCACTAGAAGTTCCATCCTTCCATATCATCGAGGATGGACCCTAGCTCCTTGAATGGCGTGAGGTCTAGACGTTGCATGCCTATGCGAGTTCGGACGTCAGCTCGCGATATAGGGCCGTGGTGGAACATCCCCTTTACATCGACGACTTCTTTCATGATGATTGTCGCAATGTCTCTTTGGATGCGAAAGAAGTCATCTCTAAGTTTATAATCCGCTTCTCCATGAGATTCTAGCCACTTGTGGATATGATCATCATTTCTGTTTCTCATGCGAAGCTTTTGGTGATCCGTGTTGAACTGAATCATGAGATGGACGATGTCGAATCCATCCTTCTTGCTTGGTTTTGGGACATGGATGCAGGAGAAGTTAGTTTTATGCGCGAAACCCATATTCTTGTTCCTTTGTTTCCTGATCTGCATGTGGCCACCTCTAATGCTGAAGCCTTGGAGAGCATCATCTAGAATATTCATTATGTGGGTGTAGTCTTTTTTCTCGTAGTCTCTGGAAGGGTCAAAATACACGGCGTGGGAGACTTGCGGGTAAAGAACGATAAGGACGGCGCGCCCGTTGCTGCGGGGAAAAGACACCTCAAATTATTCCCCATAGAGAGAGAAGGAATGATTGAAATGTATGAAAGGGTTGTTCGGAACTGACTTACTTTGGATGATAAGGCACGAGGACAATTTCCCGGTCCTTATTCTGTACCATGAAGTTTTGGAGGTAGTCCCTAGCAGTTTCACGCTGAAAGTCACCGAGACTCAAGAAAGACTCGTGCATGTAGTACGGATCCGCCACACAGATTTGCAAGACTTCTTCACTCTTCATACGGAGCTCATATGTAGCGCAAAAAGGCGGACGATTGTAAAATCGAGCCGCCTTGTCAGAAACGTCTCAAAGATATGGTCAAACCACAGGAAGAACACCTCCGCGGGCCGTGTCTCGACGTAGCACTTCCCCTCAGGCACACGAGCCGCGTATGTCGGATATCCTGGATCCTTTGAGGCCAGTAGGCTTTTCTCAGTCGACAGCACATGGTCGTGCAGTCTCCTGAGATCCCCTGATAGTGCCTCCAGCGGTTTCGGCGGTAGCATCGGCTCGCCCGTGAGATGGAACATGGCCGCACCTTTCACGGGTACACGCTCTTCAGAATGCATCGTCTGGCTGCTATGTGCTCTGGCTTGTTTGGAGGCAGCTATCTTCCCCGATCTCTTTCTCTCCTTTTTCTTGGGCACACCTTTTAGACCCTTCCTTAACCCCTGCCCCAGTGTTCCCGGGCTAATTACTGTACGACCCTCGCGCCCAGCTAGTTGAGCCTGTGTTGAGGCGGCATCTTCAGGCGTGTCCTGTGAGGATTTCATGAAGAGAGACTTTTTGCAATCCCTGCTACGACCTTCCTGCCCAGGCATATCATTCATATCCTCATTAGCAAGCTGATAGCCCGATTCGTCATATGGTTGACTCATCAATTCTATGCCACAGTCATACGCGTTTGTATTGAGGAAATCCATAGGGTCGACCTCTGTCTCATCATCCATTCTCTGTTCTACAGGACAAATTACATCAGCCGGCACTATTGCACCCCCTTTATCATGTCGTCCGCTGCTCTCACCCGGCACTACAGGAGCTGGTAATTGCGTAGGCGGGGTGGTGGTCTCCGCACATGCTTGTTGATGTGTGGTTATTGGTGTGCTCTCGGCCGGCTCCAGATGAATAAGATTCTTCGGCCATAGCAGCACCCAACCCTTGCAGCTTCCAATCCGTGGCGGGGTCTCGTCGTCCGCTCCCACATGCTGTACTGGAGGAGGCAATCCTCGTGCCCCGATTTCACACTGGACAAGCTAACCCTGAAGTGCCCAGCAGGGATCGGATGGTTGTGGAACGTGGGTTGCAAGGGGTCCATTATCATCCCCTTTCCCACGTCCACCTTCTGGCCTTTGATCAAGTAGAGTATGGTGCACGGGGTTTCTTTCGCCTGCAAACACATATGTCTGTGGCGTAAAACATCCGAAAGGCAACAAAAATGGAATATTATATATATATATATGGTGGTGCGACATGTAATTACCGTGATGGCGTCGAGCTCAACCAAAGACGAAGGCCCACCGAGCGCGCCAGAGACTGAGGACGGGCTGCTATGAGCGGGAGCGGCTGCGAGAGGAGGCCCGGTTGCGTGGGCAAGTGATGGTGCGATGATGTTGTTGTTCATGGAGTTGCTCCCGACGAAACTAGGCAACGGGAAATCATGTACCGTCTTGTCTGAATTTTCCTTCGTCCAGTTGATGATAACTAGAACCAAGTTAGTAGCAAAATCATTTCTGCAGGCAGTTACAGCTGCATTGACTACCTGCTGTAACAACTCATATTTGTCCCCGACTGCTTTTTTCGCGTCCTCGGCTGCTTTTTTCTCGACTGCAAGCTTCACCTTCGCGTCGATGTCCGCCTGACTAAACTTCTTTTTCTGCTTCTTGGCCTCTGGGCCCTCGTTTGTGACATTCCAAAAATTTTCTTTTGGTTTTCAGCAGAAACTTTGTTGGTTTTTGAAAAGAGGCCATTTAAATTTTTTCCAGAAAACCTCTCTCTTAAAAACTTTCACCCTTGGCAACGATTTTTATTTACATCCTTTTTAAATTTGGTGTTTGAATTCTGGAAACTTTTCTTCTGATTATTTCCCTCTCAAATGTATTTTTTTTTAATTTGATTATTTTTATTTAAAAAGAAAACCCTAAGGAGTTTTGGGACTTCTCTCATTTTGAAACCACCCATGATTTACTCTTTTATCTTGCCTCATGTGGAAAGACCTCCCAAAACCCTTCCCTCCACTTTGGAGCCATCTGAATTCTCTGTTCCAACAAGTCCAATCCATTTTTGGATTTTAATTATTTACTTTTCCCTCCAAAAACAATTCTGTCAATTAGTTTGAGCCTAAGTAATTTTCAAAGCAAGTACCTTATTGCCTTTGAGTTTTGATCTCAAACCAATTCCTCTGGATTGTCCTTAGCATCCACAACCTAGAACCATCTTGATCCACTCTTCCCCTTTGTCAAATTTTTCAAATTTCAGCCTCTGCAAGTTTGGACCAGATTTGCCAAATTTGGTGAAATTCATATCCCCTCTTCTCCAAAAATTCTACCAAAATTCAGGCATCCTCCTGGTGCAATGAGAGGCCACCCCACCAAGTTTCAGCTCAAGGAGAACCCCCTACATACCAGAATCATTCTGTCGAACACCTGGCCGGCACTGTTTCCCTGCATTTTCAGAAATGTTTAGAGATTCAGAGTTTCAGTGTCGTTTTTCCTTCGTCAGAGTCCAGTCACGCGTCGACAGTGCGCCTGGCGCGTTGCGCCCAGCCCCTCCTCCCTGTCCAGAGCGCCGCACGCACGCTTGGCCGGTTCCTGGCGTCGGTGGCACTCTGGCCCGCCCTCGCCGGCGTTTTCTGCGGCGTCGGGACCTCCCGTGGCGGCCGACAGAAGGCACCCTACGGCATAACGCCGTTCGGCACCGCCCAAGCCACCTGGGACCTCCGCGTGGCCGTCTCCCTTGCCAGCGCACGCATGCAGCACCGTCGTCGTGGCCTGGCACGCACAGGGCGCGCTCCCTGCCGCCGACGTGCCGCACGGCCGTTCTATTGGGGACAGGCCGTAACCACCTCCTCCTTGCTGAGTTATGCACCGGGATGGACTCGTTACTCCATCTAGTCGATGCTCAAGCCCCTAAACCAACTGCCCAACCACAGCGCCGCCGTAATCACTCGCCGGACTTATCCCGTTCACGGCAACCGCCTCGGGCCGGCTATATATAGCGTCTCCAAGCTCGCTCTCGCCCCCGCACACCTCCACCACCTCACTAGACCCCGCCCAGCAACTGGAAGAGCCTCGAGGGGCCCTTCTTCCTCGACTTCGGCCGCCTCGTTCCGCCTCGGCCTCCGTCTTGATCCACTCCGGTGAGACCATCCCCGGCGCCCAAACTTCGTCAGTAACCTCCTCGAGCAACCAGAGAGCTAACCCCCACTTCAATTCGATCCTTGCAGCCCTCCTCGGCGAGATCCATCAACGCCCGAACCACCATCCGCCGGAGCAAGGGCCGCCATCGACGTGGTGCTCGCCGGCGACCACCACCACCACCCACCGACGCGGAAGGACACGGTGAACACGTTGGTAACCTCCGATCCCCCTGCCTCGCCGTGGATCGCCGCCGGCGACCACCGCGGCTGTCGGGCACCATCGAGTTCTGCCGCCTCTTTTGAATTTCAAACCTGACAAGCGGGACCCGCCTGTCAGCCTCTCTGATCTTTTAAACGAACCGTTTTCTGAAGGCGCCTTCTGCGAAAATGCGTCTCCCCTCTGGGCCGGCGTATTCTCAATCGAAGCGTTTTCTGTTTTTATAAGTTAGCCCCTGAGAACTTTCTGTTTCATTACAGATGAGTCCCTGGACTAAAACCTTTATAACTTTAAAAAAAAAGTATTTTTGATTGATCCTTTTTCTGCCCTCTTTAGAATCCTGTCTAGTTTTTTATCAGATTTATTTGAAAAATGTTTGGAATAATTTTTGTGCACCTCATGGTATTTACTTTAGCGCGTACATTTCTTTATACCGTAGATACCGAAGGAGGAGACGGGACCGCGAACTTCACCGAGCTAGGCTCCGACTACTCTGAACCAGGCAAGCATGTTTGAACTTTTGATATGATGAGTGTTTTGGCATGTTTGCATTAAGTAGTTTCATGGCATGTTTATGAGCGTACCAATGAATGTCATGTTACATGCAACGTTGAGGCAAGTGAGTTTCGAAAATCCATAAGTGGATGGATGTGAGTATGCATGGCCATGTGTTGGCATGAGGATGGGTAAGATGGCAGTGTTGTAGCATGCCAGTCTTATGCCAGACTATATGACTTCAGTGTCAACCCGTATCGGTCCAGTTTCATCTGTTTTCCTTCCCTGTACTACCACATGTTTTCCCCAAGGAATATGGCTTAGTAAGTTGCAAACCGCTTTCTTGGTACACACCAAAAGGAGAGGCCGTGATGACGGTTCCATGGCCCTGGATTAAAGCCAGTCATCCGGTCAGGGGGCATGGGTGTTTCTGGTTGGGACCGAGAGGGGGGCACCCCTTAGAGCGCGTGTATATAAATTTGATCCCATGCTATTCGAGATTGTGATCTCCCCGTCTCAAAAGTTTTTCTTGGACGATGTCTAGGGTGATTCCTGGCATCGTGAGGTAGGATGGGTGTGTACTAGTTAGCCGTGTTTTCTTCCGAAATACCGTAAACAGAACTAGTCCTTCGTGACTAAGGAAATCCGTTGGCTGTGGAAAATTTTAGTACAAACTCTGCAGAGTCATAAATTCCTTTGAATCATCTATTCCATGTCCAAGTTCGGTATTATCTTATCCTGACAAGTGTAAGTTTTGGTGACAGAGACTCCGGTGAATCACATGAGTGTTAAGTCCGGTTAAATGTTTATTCCTGTGGATGGACTAACCCATTTATTATCATGAGTTGAATATTTATTATGAGTATTATATCCTTGTGAAGAAAGCCCTTTCTGCGATGTCGCTCAGACGTCCGACTGTGGCATTGTTATTATTTATTTTCAATAAAAGCCCTTTCTGTGATGTCGCTCAGACGTCCGACTGTGGCATTGTTATTATTTATTTTCAATAAAATCCCTTTCTGCGATGTCGCTCAGACGTCCGACTGTGGCATTGTTATTATTTATTTTCAATAAAAGCCCTTTCTGTGATGTCGCTCAGACGTCCGACTGTGGCAGTACTGTTGTTTACTTTCAATATAAGCCCTTTCTGTGATGTCGCCCCGACGTCCGACTGTGGCACGCATGTCTTTTATTTTCAGTTTAAGCCCTTTACGTGGTGTCGCTCAGACGCCCGACTGTGGCATGACCTTTATTTATTTGTTCACCCTTCGAGGCGTCGCTTCAGACACCCGATCGGTTTTCAATTATTTCTATTGGGTTTTCAGGCGGACTACCGCTGACTCCCTTTTTATTTACCTTGTTTGCTAAATTGAATGTGCATTGGTAAATTAATCATGACGCATTCATGCATGCATTTGTTATATCTTATGTCCGAACTGTCTTGCGAGTACTTTCGTAGTACTCACCTGGCTTGTTGATTTGGCCAGATGCTGACAAAGGCGATCTCATGGATGAAGAGTTCGATAGCGAGTCCGACGCCTAGAGGAATCCCAGTCAGTCTCGTGCGACCCTGGATTTGGTCACTGTATTATATCCGCTTCTGCTACCCGAATAAATTCATCGAGCCTCACCTCGACGCTCGATGAGATGCCAGTTTTAGAGTCGTGTTATTCACTCCCCACTGTGACTTTCCACCACCACCTTATTCTCGAGTCAGTAGTATACCACCACACCTCTGTGTCATATCCGCCACTATGTATACTTATTGGCGCACTTGTAATAATTTGTTGAGCAGCCTTAGCTCGACCTTGTAATATATTCTATGCTACTGGCTTATTGTATCAAGAATTTGTCTACCAGTAAGGAGGATTTTTTTCTCATACTGGACTCAAAAGATCGGTTTCTCAATAAACATTTTTATTGGAAAACCGGTAGTGACATCGTTGTAAAACACCTTCCACGTGGCGCCATCTCCAGCGCCGTGCACACGACCATATTGCGGCCGCTGGCCCAAAGGGAGTCCCTTAAGTTCGTTCAAGGCCCGGTTGAGAGGGGTGTCCCACTTGGGCCTCATCGGAGAAGTAGGGCTTTCGGCTGCAAGCTGGTGTTGATTCTCTAGTAGTCTAATCAATTTCCTCGTGATCTGGTCCGTGTAAAAAAAACCATTTTCTCCTTGTCCCACTTGTAGCGGGCCCTGATGAAGTCACGCTCCAAGGGGTTGGTGAACTTCGCGAAGGGGTCTGGGAGACCCGCGGCTTCACGTTCCGCGTCCTCCTTATCCCATATGGGCCTTTTACCGAGGTAGCCACGGCTTTCGAGGCGATGCTTCCGCGTGTTCCTTTGCTGAAGGCTCTTGAATTTCGCAGCCTTAGCCTTGGCGTCCTCGGTAGCGCAAGTGTCCTTGAACTTTTCGAACTCCTCTTCTGTAAGTGTCGGATTTTCCTCCAGAATCTTGGACAGGGGTTCCTCAGCCTCAATAGCTCGTTTCACCCTCCCTTTCCAGGAGGCCAAATCATTGCTGAACATGCCCATGGCATGATTGTTAATCTTTTTCATCTTCGGATCATCCCACGGTTGTTCTATGTTATCATCTCGGTCGGGGAACTTGAATCTCTTGTGCAACTTCGTTAGGAGCAACTGCGTCAAATGTTCTTTACTCCTTAAGACATCGTCGTTGATGCTCACGCATTCCCGTAGGATGCATCCTACTTGGTTCCCATAGCACTTGCGAGGTTCTTCCGGCTCTAACGACTCAAACTTGCCAGGTGCCATCTTTGTGATCACAAGTCGTCCAATCCCTAGTTTGTTAGGTTTTCGTATCCTCTGCTTCTTATGCTTCCTCTTTTCGGTAGCGGCATCGGCACCGGTACCTTCCCCGCTGGTATCTTCCCCGCCGGTACCTTCCCCACTGGTCTCGCGCCGCCATCGGTGCCGGCACCGTCGCTGTCGATGTCGGCGTCAGTACCATCATCGAGGCGGACCTGCAAACCTTGCTTAGCAGTCAAAAAGTCGAGGTAGTCTTGTTCACCCTGATAATCCATCTCGTATGCATCTTGGTCAGAAGGCCTAGTTTCTTCGTTGTTCGACATGTTTCCTATGATTAAGTGTCCTCATTTATTTCTAAAATTATGAATAAATGAGAAATGACATAAAAAGAAATCTATGTGCCAGCACTCGATATGCCAACTATGTAGCACAAATCATGCCTTTATTCACGGGAAATTTCGGCATGACCTTTGCTAAAAAATGGACATATCGAGTGCCTGAAATTCACCGGAACGGAAATGAATCAACATTCCGGCGTAACATAGGCCACTCGGATCATTTACCGAAACATGACATGTCCAAACCATGACATATCCACATATCACATGTCCAGTTCAAATTTGCATATAAATTCAGCTAATTTTGAAACCTATCTAAATTCATAACTAAATAGATAACCTAATTAACATAACTAAAACCTAAGTAAATTAACCGAAGAACCCTAGCTAGCAGAGAGAGAGGGGGGTGGTTTACAGAGGGCGCAGGGGCGAGGAGGTAGGCCCGACGACGGCCGAGGTTGGGAGGGGAGGAAGCAGAGGAGGGAGGCGAGGGCCGACGGGTCGGGGGCGAGCGCGCCGGGGTCGTGGGCGAGCACCGGTGCCGGGGGCGAGCGCGCCTGGGTCGGGCGCGGCGGGGTTGGGGGCGAGCGCGCCTGGGTCGGGCGCGGCGGTGCGACGGGGCAGGGGAAGAGAGTGGGGATTTGGGGGAAAAGAGGCAGGATGAAGCAAGGAGAGTGAGAATTTTGGGTTAAGTGGACGTAGCAGTAGCGCGTTTACACGAAGCGCGCTACTACTATTATGGGCAGCTATAGCGGTTTTTTACAGAAACCGCTACTGCTACCTTGACTAGTTGTGGCTCTTTTTCAGTAAAGCGCTACTGCTATTACCAGTTTCCCTTTTTCTTTTCCTTTATTTTTCTCACTTTTTTTATTTCCGAGAGCAGTGAACGAAGGGAAGGCGATATATATTGCATCATTTGATGGTTAAATATGTATGCAAAATAGGAACATATATATTACATCATTGGACCCATGCATAATAATGGCTAAGTGTGTATACAAAATAGGAACATATATATATATATTACATCATTGGACCCATGCATAATTATGGCAACAAGTAGTATTTGCGTCATCATCACATGACAGTCATGGGACTTCATCCTGCTGAACCTTTTCTTGTCCGTGTCTAGATATCTGCTTATCTTGCCACAGTAACCGGAACTAACTTTGACTCCGGTAAGGCACTTAAAGAATTGATGGATCTCAGCCTGACTTAAGGTGAAGCAAGAAGGGGGGCAATAATCCTCTTTCTTTATTTTCTTGTCCTTCTTCTCCCGTGCCTGTGTCTCCGTCTCTGTCTCGTCTGAAATTTTATGGGGCGGCATGTGCAAATCTTCCCTGATTTTCAAATCTTGCAAGTCTTTTCTTGACTTCGGCCCATCCTTGGTCTTATCCGGCATGTTCATCAGTGTTGCGAGCAAGCTCTCAAGGACATTCTTACAGATATGCATTTGATCAAGGCAATGAGGTGTATCGAGTTTGTGCCAGTACTCCAAGTCCCAGAACACAGACCTCGTCTTCCATACCTTCAACAGCGGCTCCAGCGCCTTTCTCATCGTCTTTCCCGACACGGGGCACTCCTTCCAGTTTTTCAACAGCTCATCGATTTCGGCACCGCTCCGCTTACGTGGAGGTCCTCGATGCTCAGCGTGACCATTGAATAGATCTCCACGGTTTCTCCACGGGTCATCCTGTTCGAGCCATCTTCGATGCCCCATGTACACGATTTTTCCAGGCCCGCCATCTTTCCTTGACGTTAGCTACTGAGACGTCGTATCATCCATGCACCGCGTGCATCCGCAATATCCATGGCACACCTGGCCTGCCACATATCCGTAACCGAGATAGTCCTGCACTGTCGTGATCAGCGCGGCTCTCATGTTGAAATACTCGCCTTTGCTGGCGTCCCATGTCTTGGCCGGTGTTTTCCATAACGTGTCTAACTCCTCTTGAAGTAGCCCCAGATACAAATTAATATTATTTCTTGGTTGTTTCGGCCCTTGAATAAGCATGCTCATGTGAATGTACTTTGATTTCATGCACAAATAGGGGGGGGGGAGGTTGTACATCCATACAAACACGGGCCATGTGCTATGGTTGGTGTTCTGATTGCCAAACAGATTCATGCCATCGGTACACGCGCCGAGCATGATGTTCCTTGCATCACATCCAAAATACCGATAGAAGCTGTTCAACGCTCTCCACTGGCTTCCATCCTTGACGTGTCTCAGCTTCGGATCATCTCCATCATCGGGCTTCTTCCTCTCTGTGTGCCAGCGCATTAGCTTTGCTTCCTTGGGATCTACAAAATACCTCTGGAGACGGGGAGTTATCGGTAAGTACCATACCACTTTCTGGGGACATTTCTTCCCAGCCTTCTTGTATCGAGAAGCATTGCACACCGGACAGCTTGTTTTTTCCGCGTGCTCCGTCTGATAAATTATGCAATCGTTGATGCATGCATGGTATCTAACGTGTGGCAGATCAAGAGGGCACACGATCTTCTTGGCCTCATCAACAGTACTAGGACATAGATTACCCGCGGGAAGAACATCCTTTAGGTACTTGAGATGCTCATCGAGGCTAGTGTCGGTCCATTTGTTTTTAGCCTTCGTCTTCAGGAGTTGGAGCGTGAAACTCAAGCGCGTCACCTCAGGATTGCAACCATCATACAATGGAGTGTTCGAGTCTACCACCAGTTGCTCCAGCTTAGCCTCCTCTCTAGAAGCAGCTCTCTCAGTACTCGTCTCCTTGCGAAGCAATGCTTGAACATGAGGGTCCCGCATGATTGAACTTAGTACCGACGAACTCTGCTGCGTGGAGTCCATGTCGTTCTCTCCTCTGCCATGTCCGGCCCCTTCTCCGCCGCCATGTCCGGCCCCTTCTCCGCCGCCATGTCCGGCCTCTTCCCCGCCGGCATTATCGATCATCTCTTCGTCTTGCCCTGTGTCATCATTGCCTGCCCCGTCGGCATCCTCAACATCGTCATCCTCATCTTCAATTATCCACCGAGTATATCCATCCATGAAACCAGTCATGAGCAGGTGCGCTTCGACACGACCATCGTCATGGGGGTCAAGCCAAACTATTCCTTTGCATTTTGGACACGGACATAAAACCTCTGTCCGGTTATTTTCCTTCATGTCCTGCACCGCCGACCGCAACCACCTGTCCACCTTTCCACTGACCATCGTCAACTCTGCACGGTAATAATAAACAAATTGATTATAAAAATATGTGCATTCATCAAAGTCATACAAAAATTCGGCATGACCTTCCTTAAAATAGGACATATATAGATCTAGAGTTTGCCCGGAATTCGCCGAAACGGAAATAAATCGACATTTCGGCAAAACATAGGCAACTCAAAAGCACAATTTGGCGTCAACTCATGCCACACACACAATTTCCATAAGCATATCACACAGACATAAACATATTTCCATTTTGCAAAAGCATGAAATATTAATCACACCTCTATCTCGAGATCGAGCACACGGTGGAGATGATGATGTAGGGAGGTCAAAAGTGCACAAAGCTCTTCTTGACAAAGAAAGATCTAGTTAGGGGGCAAATAGGTCACTTAACTAAATGCTACATCTACCTAGCTAGCTAATTTGGGAGGAGACAACTTCAACTAGTGGAGGGGGAAGGAAAAAGAGAAAGGAGATGCATTAATGGAGGTGGTGTAGTTATAGCTAGGAGTAATGAAGAGAGAGAAAGGTAGGTAGAAGAGGGAGAGTAATGGGGGGAGAAGTATTGAGGAAGAAGAAGAGTGAGAGAGGGAGGATGTGGGAGGTAGGGGAAAGGGAGTAGAGGAGATGGGGAGGGGAGGTGGAAAAAGGTGGTGGGTGCTACGCTCTTAGCAGCAGCGCGCTTTCCTATCACGCGCTACTGCTAAACGGGCCAACCGTGTGCACAATTTCAAAATTAGCAGCAGCGACGTGACAAAAAAGCGCGCTACTACTATGGCATTAGTAGCAGCGCGCTTCCTGACGCCGCGCTACTGGTAAACTTAGGTCGTTGTGTACTGTCGGTGGATTTTTGTAGCAGCGCGGTTTAAGCATCACGCGCTACTGCTAAATTTGCACCAGTAGCGCGCTTTCCATAGCCGTGCTGCTACTAATTAGCAGCAGCGCCTCTTTTTATGCCGCGCTGCTGCTAAGATTCCGTGTATAAGGTTTTCCCTAGTAGTGTCCCACTGAACGCCTCTTGCATGTCACCCCAGATTATCACACTCTTAGGGTTTTTGGTTGTGCCTGTTGGCCCAACCTTCGTCCCTACAATTCTCGCAAACTTAGCTTTCGCTCCAAACAGTGTGTCTTTCTTGGTTATAGTGCTCAACACAAAGGTGTCAAATGCCTTGATGTATCCACTGGCCATGTGTACATCTCTCGTGATGTCGTGTTTGATGAAAGCCAGTTTCCCTTTGAAAAGCTCCATCCCAACGCTGATGCTCTTCTTAAGAAGGAAATCCTTCTTCTTCCTTCTCATCTTCTTGGCAATGATTGTGTGGGTGTTAATAATGATGATTCCATATTGACTAATTCCTCTATGGTTCCACCTGAGCTCCCTGCTACAGGACTAAACAGTGCAGCAAATGACGTGGAGAATGGTACAATTTTTTCTAAAAATATTGAGCGGCACACCCCTGGTATGGACCCAGCAGATCTGGCCGGATCTTCCTAGGAATCAGCATGGTAGCCTACTCCTGAATCCGCCCCGGGATCGCTGCGCCAGTCTGGGCCCGTATCCGCCTTGGGATCGGCGGCCTGCACCGATCATGTCTCCCCCGCTCGACGTCAACCTGCGGCGGGCACGTGTGCGTCGCGCCACCCACCACCAGGGGACAACCCGACCGACCGGGCCCCACCCTCCGGGTGCTACGCGCCGACGCCGCGCGTCTACACAAGGCGATAGCCTGCCTCTGCGCCAGGCGGGACCAGCGCTGCACCCGAGCCTGCTCCGCTGGGTTCTCCTGGATTTTCTGTGGCATGTCCTTCAACGCCCACTGATTCTGCCACAGATGATCCGACCGCGACAGCTGCCTCGGGATCACCTCGGTCAGCTGCAGATTTGGGCGACTTGCCTGTCCAGGAGGATTCTGCCCTTCCTGGATGTTCTGTGCAGCTGCAGCCACCCCGTACACGACTTCAAACAGGCACGATTCATTTGGTTAATTACAAAACTAAATATGGCTTGGTTGTATCTGATACATCTGCAGGAGAATCTCGCACTGTTCATGAAGCACTTGCTGATCCCAAATGGAAACATGCCATGGACGAGGAGTTTTGTGCCCTTTAGAAAAATCATACTTGGCACCTTGTTCCTTCCTCTCCAGGTACAAACCTCATTAATTGCAAGTGGGTTTTTCGCATCAAACGGAGGTTAGACGGCACCATTGATCGTTATAAAGCACGCCTCGTTGCAAAAGGATTCAAGCAGAGGTATGGACTTGACTATGAGGATACATTTAGTCCCGTTCTTAAAGCAACTACTATTCGCCTGGTTCTCTCTATTGCTGTGTCTCGTGGCTGGTGCCTTCATCAACTAGATGTACAGAACGCGTTTCTTCATGGTGTTCTGGAAGAGGAAGTATATATGAAACAACCTCCTGGGTTTGAAGATCCAAACATGCCCTTCCATGTTTGCAGACTTGATAAGTCACTTTATGGACTGAAACAGGCTCCACGAGCATGGTACTCTCGCTTGAGCTCCAAACTGCAAAGTCTTGGTTTTGTTCCTTCCAAGTCTGACACTTCTTTGTTTATTTATCGCCGTTCCAACACAACTATTTTTGTGCTCATT
Organism: Triticum urartu; assembly: GCF_056163025.1. Lineage (NCBI taxonomy): Eukaryota > Viridiplantae > Streptophyta > Magnoliopsida > Poales > Poaceae > Triticum > Triticum urartu. The sequence continues at coordinate 10,134,417 of NC_141879.1, forward strand.
TATGTCGATGATATTATTGTCACTAGTTCCTCCAATGAGGCAGTTATAGCTCTCTTGAAAGATTTACAGTTAGATTTTGCTCTAAAAGATCTCGGTGACTTGCACTTCTTTCTTGGTATTGAGGTCAAGAGAAATTAGGAAGGTGGTCTTCATCTTTCTCAAGAAAAATATGCAACTGATCTTTTGAGCAAGGCAGGATTGCAGGGCTGTAAACCATCACCAACGCCGCTCTCCAGTTCAGCAAAATTGTCTCTTGCAGAGGGTGTACTTTTGGGTCAAGAGGATGGTACTAAATACAGGAGTCTGGTAGGAGCACTTCAGTACTTGACACTCACACTAGTAGAAAACAGGGCTATGGTCCAGGCCGCATCAGCCCATTAGTCCCGGTTCAGTCTAGAACCGGGACCAATGTGGGCATTGGTCCCAGTTCGTGAGCCCAGGGGGCCGGCCGGGCCACGTGGGCCATTGGTCCCGGTTCATCTGGACCTTTTGGTCCCGGTTGGTGGGATGAACCGGGACCAATGGGCCTCCCTCCTGGCCCACCACCATTGGTCCCGGTTGGTGGCTTGAACCGGGACCAAAGGCTCCCCTTTAGTCCCGGTTCATGCCACCAACCGGGACCAATGAGGTGTTCACCTACTATGCACATGAGGTGTTCGATGGAATGCCCGAGCCACACTACTTAAGCTTTCTCCTCTCGAAGCTCGACCTCCAAGCTCCATTTTCCTCGAGATTTGTCTAGATTTAGCGGTCCGTCATGCCCCGTCCCCGTCTTCACCGCCGTCGATCACCCGCGCCGATCTCATCACCGACACCACCGTGGTGAGCCTCTTGTTCTTATCTTCTTTCTGAAAGGAAAAATATTCTTACTTGTATGTTTAGATAGATACTTGTATCATTTTCTTACATTTTTATTGCATCTTATATAGTGCGATGGTTTTGGTATCCGCCCCCGTCGGCCCTCGTCCTGTCTATGATTCGGATTTGGTATGTATATTATCTTTATAACTATTGGTTCATTTATTGTTTATGAAAATTATGCCGACTAACGTGACATAGATTTTATTTATCTAGGATGTATGTGAATCGGAAATGCCAACCGACCTTGTTGAGAGGTTAAATTTAGTTGAAGAAGAAAACAATTTGTTGAAGGAAAAAATAAAAAAAATTGAGGAGGAGAAGATGATATTGGAGTTGCATGTTGCGGATGTCGTCGATGATCACAAGATCAAGATGGATGCAATGCGCTTGAAGATTAGAAAGATTAGAAAATATGCCATTCATACCGAGGCTTGGTATCATTATGCCGTTGGATCAATTGTTACCTTGGTTGCGATTATGATCGCATTTGTTTTCGCATTGAAATGTTTTACATAGTTTCAATGTATGGTTTAATTAATTAGATGCTCTGGAGAGCTATATGTTATTAGATGAGAACTATGTATGCACTTTGGTTTTAATGTGATGATGAACTTCTATTAATTTGGACACTTAATTATATATAATGCACGCAGATGAACCGGCAATGGATGTACGGTGACAGACACACCCGCGAGTACATTAAGGGCATGCATGAGTTTCTCGATGCGGCTGAGGCAAACAAGCATAATGGTTTTATGTGTTGTCCATGCACTGAATGTGGGAATACGAGGTCTTACTCTAACCGGAAAATCCTTCACTCCCACCTGCTTTACAAGGGTTTCATGCCACACTATAATGTTTGGACGAGGCACGGAGAAATAGGGGATATGATGGAAGACGACGAAGAAGAAGAGTACGATGACAACTATGTGCCCCCTGAATACGGTGATGCTGCAACGGGGGGAGCTGGTGAAGATCAAGAGGAACCAGACGATGTGCCCAATGATGCTGCCACGGGTGAAGCTGCTGAAGATCAAGAGGAACCAGACGATGTGCCCGATGATGATGATCTCCGCCGGGTCATTGTCGATGCAAGGACGCAATGCATTAGTCAAAAGGAGAAGCTGAAGTTCGATCGCATGTTAGAGGATCACAAAAAAGGGTTATACCCCAATTGCGAAGATGGCAACACAAAGCTCGGTACCGTACTGGAATTGCTGCAGTGGAAGGCAGAGAATGCTGTGGCTGACAAAGGATTTGAGAAGCTACTGAAAATATTGAAGAAGAAGCTTCCAAAGGATAACGAATTGCCCGACAGTACATACGCAGCAAAGAAGGTCGTATGCCCTCTAGGATTGGAGGTGGAGAAGATACATGCATGCCCTAATGACTGCATCCTCTACCGCGGTGCATACAAGGATCTGAACGCATGCCTGGTATGCGGTGCGTTGCGGTATAAGATCAGACGAGATGACCCTGGTGATGTTGACGGCGAGCCCCTCAGGAAGAGGGTTCCTGCGAAGGTGATGTGGTATGCTCCTATAATACCACGGTTGAAACATCTGTTCAGAAACGAAGAGCATGCCAAGTTGATGCGATGGCACAGTGAGAACCGAAAGAAAGATGGGAAGTTGAGAGCACCCGCTGACGGGTCGCAGTGGAGAAAAATCGAGAGAAAGTACTGGGATGAGTTTGCAAAGGACCCAAGGAATGTATGGTTTGCTTTAAGCGCGGATGGCATTAATCCTTTCGGGGAGCAGAGCAGCAATCACAGCACCTGGCCCGTGACTCTATGTATGTATAACCTTCCTCCTTGGATGTGCATGAAGCGGAAGTTCATTATGATGTCAGTTCTCATCCAAGGCCCTAAGCAACCCGGCAACAAAATTGATGTGTACCTAAGGCCATTAGTTGAAGAACTTTTACAGCTGTGGAATGGAAACGGTGTACGTACGTGGGATGAGCACAGACAGGAGGAATTTAACCTTAAGGCGTTGCTGTTCGTGACCATCAACGATTGGCCCGCTCTCAGTAACCTTTCAGGACAGACAAACAAAGGATACCACGCATGCACGCACTGTTTAGATGACACTGAAAGTATATACCTGGACAAATGCAGGAAGAATGTGTACCTGGGCCATCGTCGATTTCTTCCGACCAACCATCAATGTCGAAAGAAAGGCAAGCATTTCAAAGGCGAGGCAGATCACCGGAAGAAGCCCGCCATGCGCACCGGTGATCACGTGCTTGCTATGGTCAATGATTTACACTATGTAATCTTTGGAAAGGGTCCCGGTGGACTAGCTGTTCCGAATAATGCTGAGGGACACGCACCCATGTGGAAGAAGAAATCTATATTTTGGGACCTACCCTACTGGAAAGACCTAGAGGTCCGCTCCTCAATCGACGTGATGCACGTGACGAAGAACCTTTGCGTGAACCTCCTAGGCTTCTTGGGCGTGTATGGGAAGACAAAAGATACACCTGAGGCACGGGAGGACCTGCAACGTTTGCACGAAAAAGACGACATGACTCTGAAGCAGTATAAAGGTCCTGCCAGCTACGCTCTTACGAAAGAAGAGAAAGAAATCTTCTTTGAATGCCTGCTCAGTATGAAGGTCATGACTAGCTTCTCGTCGAATATAAAGGGAATAATATATATGCCAGAGAAAAAGTTTCAGAACCTAAAGTCTCATGACTGCCACGTGATTATGACGCAACTGCTTCCGGTTGCATTGAGGGGGCTTCTACCGGAAAACGTCCGATTAGCCATTGTGAAGCTATGTGCATTCCTCAATGCAATCTCTCAGAAGGTGATCGATCCAGAAATCGTACCAAGGCTAAGGAGTGATGTGGCGCAATGTCTTGTCAGTTTCGAGCTGGTGTTCCCACCATCCTTCTTCAATATCATGACGCACGTCCTAGTTCATCTAGTCGACGAGATTGTCATCCTGGGGCCCGTATTTCTACACAATATGTTCCCCTTTGAGAGGTTCATGGGAGTCCTAAAGAAATATGTCTGTAACCGCGCTAGGCCAGAAGGAAGCATCTCCATGGGCCATCAAACTGAGGATGTTATCGGGTTTTGTGTTGACTTCATTCCTGGCCTTAACAAGATAGGTCTCCCGAAATCGCGGTATGAGGGGAGACTGACTGGAAAAGGCACTCTTGGAAGAGACTCAATAATATGCAGGGACGGATATTCTTGGTCTCAAGCACACTACACAGTTCTACAGAACTCTACCTTGGTGACCCTGTATGTCGATGAACACAAGAACAGTCTGCGCTCCAAACACTCGGAGCAATGCGACGACTGGATTACATGTGAACACATCAGGACTTTCAGCAGTTGGTTGGAAACACGTCTCAGAGGTGACAACACTATTTGTGATGAGTTGTACTTGTTGTCCAGGGGACCATCTTTGACTGTATTGACTTACAAAGGATACGAGATAAATGGGAATACATTTTACACGATCGCCCAAGATCAAAAGAGCACCAACCAAAACAGCGGTGTCCGCTTTGATGCAGCAACCGAGAGCGGAAAGGACAGATATTATGGTTACATAGTGGACATATGGGAACTTGACTACGGATCTGATTTTAAGGTCCCTTTGTTTAAGTGCAAATGGGTCAATCTGTTAGGCGGCGGGGTACAGGTAGACCCACAGTACGGAATGACAACAGTGGATCTGAAAAATCTTGGGTACACTGACGAACCGTTCGTCCTAGCCAATGATGTGGCACAGGTTATCTTTATGAAGGACATGTCTACCAAACCGAGAAAAAGAAAAGATAAGGAAGCGAATACATCATACGATGAGCCAAAGCGCCACATAGTTCTTTCAGGAAAAAGGGACATCCTGGGAGTGGACGGCAAGACAGACATGTCTGAAGATTATGAAAAGTTTCATGAAATTCCTCCCTTCAATGTCAAGGCTGACCCAAGCATCCTAATAAACAATGAAGATTATCCATGGTTACGGCACAATAAGCAAATGATACAAGCGAAGAAAAAGTGAAGACTTTCTCCCGCAATAAGCAAATGCTATGTGGGTGAATTATGATACCATCCCAACTTTCAACTTTTTCAGAGTTCATTTGAAATGCTTTCATGTCTTATGGTTCGAAACTTTGATACTTCGAAAGTGATTGTCCATTTTGTACACGAAGTGCATCAAGTTTTTGTCGTAACCCTCTCTACTTTTTGGAACATGCTATGTGGGTGAAATGATGATACCATGCCAACTTTCAACCTTTTCAGAGTTCATTTTGAAATGCTTTCCAATTTCAGAGTCATTTAGCTCAAAGAATGAATTAATAGCAAACAGAATGAACTACAAAACTTTTATGAAAATAAAAACAATCAATTAAAATATTATGTTATGATCAACTAAAATAAAACTATAATATTCTTCAATAGCAAAAAGAATATAATTTTTGTGACCTAAAATCAAACTATAAGTATTTAATTGTAAGTATAAATAAAAAATAAATAGCAAAGAAGAAAAAATTTCTATTTTATAGTAAAGTTATTCATAAACTAGTGATTCACACAAATTTTTAAAAATTCAAATTTAAACTATTCAAAATGTAAAACTAATGGCACTGACAGAAAGTTTATAATTTTTGTGACCTAAAAGCAAAAAGAAATCACTAAAAAACTGTAAGTATTTAGTTTTAAGTAGAAATAAAAAATAAAAAACCAAAAAAATGTAGAAATAAAAAAGAAAAAACCAAAAAAATGCTACCTACTGGGCCTCCACGGCCTGAATACGACTAGAAACCCTACATGGGCCAGGATTCAGGCCCGCAGAGGCCCAATAGGCCCACAGGCAGTAGCAAGTTTAGGCCCGAAAGCCTGCATTAGAGAGGAGCTCGAATGGGGAGGCACAGCAGCGCTTATAAACCAGTGCCGGCGCCCTTCAGCTAGCGATGTGGGACTAAACTTTTGGGCGCGGGCAGCACAAGGGCATTGGTCCCGGTTGGTGGCACCAACCGGGACTAAAGGGGGCATTGGTCACGGTTCGTGGCACCAACCGTGACCATTGCACCCCTTTAGTCTTGGTTGGTGCCACCAACCGGGACCAAAGGCCAATTTTCGTCAGCCCAAAGGGCGGGAAGCGGCGGCCTTTGGTCCCGGTTGGTGGCACCAACCGGGACTAATGCCCACCTTTAGTCCCGGGTTGTGCCACGAACCGGGACTAAAGGCTTTGCTATATAAGTTCAGACTTTGGAAATTTTCACTCCCGTCTCTCGTAGTTGCCGCCCCGACGCCGACGCCGCCAGGCTGCCCCGCCGTCGCCGTCGCCTCGCCCGTGCCCGTCGTCGCCCGCGCCCTCGCCGTCGCCCTCCGTCGCCCGCGCCCTCGCCGTCGCCCGCCGTCGCCCGCGCCCTCGCCATCGCCCGGGCCCTTGCCCCGGCCCGCCCCTGCCCCTGCCCCGGCCCGCCCCTGCCCCGACGCGGCCACCCCGGCCCGGCCCCGTCGCCGTCGCCCGCGCGCCGCCCCGGCCCGCCCTCGCCGTCGCCCGCGCCCCTGCCCCGACGCCATCCTCGCCGCCGACCTCTCCTTAGCTTGGTCCGGCCGCCGGCGCCATCCCTTTGCAAATTTTTGTTCATAGATGATAGAGATCAAATGATGATTTTTTGTTCATAGATGCATGATAGATGATCAAATGATGTTTTTTTTTGTTCATAGATGATCATATGATTTTTTTAGGTTATTTTCATTTGTAGAATTTTTTTATGTATCTAGGAATATTTTTGTTTATAGATGATAGATGATCAAATGATGAATATTTTTGTTCATAGATGATAGATGATCAAATGATGATTTTTTTGTTCATAGATGATAGATGATCAAATGATGTTTTTTTTGTTCATAGATGATCATATGATTTTTTTAGGTTATTTTCATTTGTAGAAATTTTTTATGTATCTAGGAATATTTTTGTTCATAGATGATAGATGATCAAATGATGAATTTTTTGTTCATAGATGATAGATGATCAAATGATGTTAACCTCTATTCATGAGAGAGGCGGGGAAGAAGGGAAAGAAGAGGGAGAAGAAGAGGAGAGGAAGAAGAGGATAAAAAAAGATCCCCTCTATTCTTTCTTCTCTTCTTTTTTCTTCTTCTTCCTCTTTTTTTTTATCGGGAACGAGGGTCGTCGAGGGGTCGAGGGGGGGGGGGGACGGCGAACATTCATGAGAGAGGCGGGGAAGAGGGAGAAGAAGAGGAGAGGAAGAAGAGGAAAAAAAGAAGAGGAAGAAGAAGAATAAAAAGAGGAGAAGAAAGAATAGAGGAGAAGAAGTTCTTCTCCTCTATTCTTTCTTCTCTTCTTTTTTCTTCTCCTTCTTTTTTTTATCGGGAACGAGGGCATGTCGAGAGTGTCGTCGAGCGGTCGAGGGTCGGGAAACTAGGGCTTACCCGAAGAAGGAGAAGAAGAGAAGAGGAAGAAGAGGAGAAAAAAAAGAAAAGGAAAAAAAGAGGAAGAAGAAGAAAAAAAAGAGGAGAAAAAGAAGGAATAGAGGAGAAGACTTTGTCAGTTCTTCTTCTCCTCTAGCTATTCCTTTCTTCTTCTCCTCTTTTTTCTTCTTCTTCTTCTTCTTCTTCTTCTTAATTTTTATCGGGGGTTCGACGGTTCGAGGGGTCGAGGATCGCCGAGGGGTCGAGAGAGGTTTCCTAGTGTCAAAGTATTGAAGAAATCCATGCCTTCATCATTAGCCGGAAGTAACCAGGGCATGTTGGTACGAAGTTCTGCAAAATTGTTCTGGAATGGAGTCCCAGATAGAATAATCCGCCTTTTGGTACGAATTCAGCAAAGGCCTTCCAAATAGCAACATTCGGAAGGCTCTTTCTGAACTTTGTACCAAAAAGCGAATTATCCTATCTGGGACTCCGTTCCAGAACAACTTTGAAGAGCTTCGTACCATCATGCACATGTTACTTTCGCCTAATGATCAAGACATGGTTTTGTTGAATCCTTTGACACTAGGCAACCTCCCGACCCCTCGGCGATCCTCTCGAACATGAGAGGAAGAAGAGGGTCGTCTAAGGGTCGAGGGTTCCAGGGTCGTCGAGGGTTTGAGGGGTCGAGGATCGCCGAGGGGTCGAGAGAGGTTTCCTAGTGTCAAAGTATTGAAGAATTCCATGCCTTCATCATTAGCAGGAAGTAACCAGGGCATGTTGGTACGAAGTTCTGCAAAATTGTTCTGGAATGGAGTCCCGGATAGAATAATCCGCCTTTTGGTACGAATTCAGCAAAGGCCTTCCAAATAGCGATATTTGGAAGGCTCTTTCTGAACTTTGTACCAAAAAGCGAATTATCCTATCTGGGACTCCGTTCCAGAACAACTTTGAAGAGCTTCGTACCATCATGCACATGTTACTTTCGCCTAATGATGAAGACATGGTTTTGTTGAATCCTTTGACACTAGGCAACCTCCCAACCCCTCGGCGATCCTCTCGAACATGAGAGGAAGAAGAGGATAAAAAAAGAAGAGGAAGAAGAAAAAAAAGAGGAGAAGAAAGAATAGAGGAGTTCTTCTCCTCTATTCTTTCTTCTCCTCTTTTTTTTCTTCTTCTTCCTCTTTTTTTTATCGGGAACGAGGGTCGTCGAGGGACATAGATGTAGTGTCGTCGTTGTCGATATATACCCCCTCCCGATAGCTTACTATGATTAGGTAGCTAGTTCTACGTTTGGCACTAATATATCCATCTGTCATGTTTGAATAATAATTGCCATGTTGTAAATATTTGTAGAAACTATGGACACCGCCCTAGACGAAGCAACAAAAGAAGCGTTGTTGAGGGAGATAATCGCAGAAGGAAGTGATGCCGTCTCGTACTTTCTCAACGAAACCGATGGTCTCGAAGGAGAGGGTGAACAAGCTGGCTATGGTGACCGAATGCCGGTGCAAGAAGAAGAACATGAGGACGGCTCCGGTGACCCAATGCCGGTGCAAGAAGGAGACCGTGATGACGGCTCCGGTGACCGAACCGAGTCCGGCCAGGTATATATATTAGTTAAGCCTATGCTGACTAGCTGATTGATGCATTCATTGTTTTGGTATGTACACATATTAATTAAGTCTTTGTTCTTTTTTCTAGCCCTCCGGATCAAGCACAACTTCGGTAAAGAGACGAGGCCCGAAGAAAAAGTTGAGCTCGGATGAAAAGCTTGAGATCACAGCAATCGCGCCCGACGGCCAACCTATTGAACCCCTCCGGACAAAGAGCGCATTTGTTGCTCAGTGCGGGGTTCTGGTTAGGGACAAGATCCCGATAAGCATCCAGCAATGGTTTAAGCCGGCTACAGAAGACCCTGAGGTGTCTTATGTCAATGATATGCAGAAAAATGATCTTTGGACTGAGCTGAAGTCAAATTTCACCCTACCGCCAGAGGATAATCCAGAGAACCCAATTAAAGAGAAATTAATCAAGTCTTTTGCTCTGAAGAGGATGGCAGAACTATTCAGGAGGTGGAAGAAAGAGCTGAATAATAAGTTTGTCGAAAATAATGAGACACCAGAATTCAAGGGCAGATATGAGAAGATCAGAGATCACTGGCCCGCATTTGTGGCCCACAAGACATCGGAAAAGAGTAAGAAGATGTCGGCGACAAACAAGCAAAATTCTGCGAAGAAGAAGCTTCACCATCGCACGGGGTCAGGTGGCTACCTCGTAGCCCGGCCTAAGTGGTCCAAGGTTGAGAATGATCTGGTTCATAAAGGGATCGAACCAGAGACAAATAACTGGCCAGACCATTGCCGGACTTGGTTCTTCGGGGCTGGCGGAACCTTGGACCCTGAAAAAGGGAAGTGCATTTGGACGAATGAACAAATGGACATACCAGTCAGTAAGCTTAAGTAGTATATCGAAGCAGCGCAGGAAGGGACGTTCTTTCCAGACAGAGAGCACGACGAGCTCACAATGGCCCTCGGGAATCCTGAGCACCCTGGACGGACACGAGGCATGCCAGGCTCCGTTCCGTGGAAGGTTGGGTTTCCGGACACAGGCGGTTACAAATCCCATGAGAGGAGGAAAAAAGTGCAGCAGACCGAACTGCAGGCGCTGCACGCAAGGGTACAAGCGATAGAGGAACGAGAAGCAAATCACAGCAAATGTACTGCCGAAGCCTCCCCCGAAGCTACCCCGCCATCTCAGCGCAGAAGCAGCGTGGCTTCCACCGAGCTGCTTCAGCCGGAGCATGCCTTGACGGCTCCTGCCAGCTATCCTGTGGATGCTATAACGGAGTCTCAAAATTGCCACCTTATGACGCAATGGATGAATTTGAAGGTCAAGGCGGCTGTTGGCTCTGTTTATCCTACTGAACCCGGCGCAACTTTTCACTGCCGGCCGATTCCAGAAGGATATGCTAGGGTGATGGTGGATGAGATAACGGAGGGATTTGAGGACCTCCAGCTTGACCACCCTACCGGTGAAGGGGAGACTCGGCTGGGGTCTGCTCTGAAGACTCCATGCCTATGGCGGAAGGAGCTCATCAACCTTCCGAACTGGACGCCTCCGCCTCCTCCTCCTCCTCCGGCGAGTCAGGGCACTCCGCCTCCTCCACCGCCTCCTCCGGCGAGTGACGATCAGGGCCCTCGGCCGGCTCCTTCTCCGGCGCATGGCGGCACTCCGCCTCCGTCTCCGCCTGCGCCGACACGCCCGAGCAGCCAGCCTCCTCCTTCTCCGCCTCGTCAGCAAGGGCGGAAGAGACCTGCCGCCGCTCCAGCTGCTCCGGCGCGTCGTAGTCCTTCTCCTCCGCCTCTTAAGCAAGTAAAGAAGACAACCGCTTCGTCTGCTCGGTCGGCGTCTAGCAGTACAACCAGAGGCGGGAGGACATACAGATTCGGTCCTTCTCTGAAGACTCCAGAGAAGTTACCATACGAGAGGACCCAGGAGGAGAACGCCGAGATCGCGCGAGAAGAAGTGAGGAAATTCTTTGAAGGGGTGAAAGCAAAGAAACATCCACCTCCGGAGGAGAAGGTAGATCGGGTGAAAGTGAAGCGCACTCTGGCTGCCCTGACAAAACCACCGAAGTCTGATCCGCCGAAAGGAAACTATAACCGCATTATTGGAAAGGAATTTGCTGAAGCGGAGCGGTCGGGAAGTACTGTCAGTGATCAAAGGCTGAAAGAACGATGAGCTGGGAAACAAATTGCCCAGCTCGGCAAACAAGCGAAGCAATCATGCCCCCCGCTCAAGGTGCCTAGCCACAACGTCGCTAATGATCCGAGGATGGTGCCCGGTTATAGCAATCTTGCAGATTACCTACCCGACGAAGTACATTATGAACCCATGGACATGCAGATACAAAGATACGAGTACGGGAAGCCTCTCGTCAAAGATGAAAGATCTCTATCAACGGTGATGCGAAGATTGCATGATTGGTACTTGAAAATCTGCAGAGACTCTGGGGGAGGAGTACTTTGTATGTGAAAGTTAAAAAGGAGCATGACCTCGTTGGAATTGATCTGTTGCCTGTTCCATTTGAGGAGTTCTATCAGTTTTTCAATCAATTGGCCCTCGATAAAACAACGGTCGCCTGCTACTGTCTGTAAGTAGTACTACTTCTGTCATTAAGTTTCTCTATATAGCTTAGCTCTTTCATTGCATGTATTTATAATCATCCTCACTATATTATGCAGATTGAAGATCGTCGAATTGAAGAAAAGACAAGTGTAGCGACCCGACCCGAATGGATCAAGTCTCTGTGCTTATGTGTCATCCCTGGATCAGTATGCTGACAGACACAGTACTCGAAGGATTTATAACAGAGGTAAATCACATGTATAAAGTAACGTAAATACTATTACCTCAATCCATATAGCGGAAGCAACAAGGTTGTGGTTTCCCATCAACACCAAAGGCAAAGTTGAGTGTAGAAATCGTAACCCTAACGTATCACTTACTTGTCGTAAGAAACCTGCAACATAAGACGTTGCAGCCCGAAAACGGGTCAGTACATTGAATGTACTGGCAAATTCACACCATAGAGAAAGAACAATGGCTATCACTACATGCATATTTGGCTGGTGGAAAAGCTCTATGGTTATAAGGTTTTTGCGTAAAGCCAATTTTTCCCTACTGCAAAGGAATAAGATTAATTACTATCATGGTGGTTGTGAAACATTGAGAATGGTTGACAGCATTCTCAATCCCAATTAAAAATAATTAAAACCCAACAACATTAATTAGAAGTAACATGTTGAGATTCACAATGATATTCAAGTACTAGATACTCAAGTTGTCCATAACCGGGGACACGGCTAATCATGATTAGTTTGTTACTCTGCAGAGGTTGCGCACTTTTCCCCACATGACTCGATCGCCTCCGTTTGTTTTCTCGCACTACCTGGTGTTTGAGAAACGGATGACTGAGACATAGTCTTTCAGAAGCACTAGCACCTTACATGTGGGGTAGACCGGTACACCTACATCCCCTACATCTGCTAGTCCACCCCGTAAGAGTTCGCACAACTTAGTCAACTATGCCAGAGCCCATAGTGGCATGTGGCTGCACACGGAAGTTTCTAGCATGAATTATCTTATGATCCCTTTGAGCCTGGGTGGCGGTCCGAAAAAAAACAGGCAAGTCCTGATAGACATCAGGTGCCTCAATCCACCCAGATGTGTGTTTAAGTTGCCACCTTAGATAAACCATTAAAATTAATAAACTCACATCTGTCATGGATATCACTCACCCAATCCACGTCTACTAGCATAGCATGGCATAATAAGCGAACGTAGAAGTAACTCACAAGGGTTTCATAATAATACAGGTAATAGGTACTACCTCATCTACTTCCCATCCCACAATTTAATTAGATCCTAATCATGCAATGTGTGAGGATTGATCTAATGCAATAAAACTGGGTTGTAGAAAAGGTATGATCAAAGTGTGAACTTGCCTGCAATGTAGATGAAGATGATTCGCACTTAAAACTCTTGATAGATCTACTCGTCACATGGCATAATAAGCAAGCAATAGTAACCACACAATAAGTACTCATCTAATGCACAAGTAAAACTCGAACAAGAGAACGAACCAGATAGTTCAACTTAAGAACTCCGGTTGCAAAGAAAGAACGAACCGAACAAACGGCGGAAAACAAACGGCGGAAGAAAACAACTCGGCTCTAGCAAGTTGAAACTAGGTCAAATTTTACCGTAGCAAAAGCTTGTTCAAGTTGATTAGACGGAACGGCGGTTTCGAAACGAAACTCCAGGCGCTTGAATCACCTGATTCCGATAAACGGGCGAGAAGAAAAACTAGAACGAAGATCGGATCTGAGATCACGATCGCGGAATAAATCCGAGGAGAAGAAAAAGAAGAACGGTTAAACGAACGGACGTTCGTTAACCTAGAAGAATCCGGTGATCACGTTCCTTAGGACAAACGGTCCGGCGAACGATCTAAAGGCAACTAGATCGGAAAAGAAAACGAATCCGATCTAGGGTTTCGGAGAAGAAAACCGAAACGAAAACCGATCTAGAAAACCGGAACGGTTTAGCGAAGAACCGGAAAGAAAAACGAATCGGTGGAGAAGAAAAGAATCGGAACGATTTATAGGAAAAACCGAACCGAGGGAAAGAAGAGACGCGGCGCGGTACCTCCGGCGAACGGCGGCGACGGCGGCGTTGACGCAGGGCGGCGGCGGCGGTGACGCAGGGCGGCGGCGACGCGGCAAGGTGCGGCGCAGGGTGAGAGGCGCGGGGTGGGGCGCGGCTTGGAGAGGAGAGAGGGGCTTGGGATTTTGGGTTTGATGATTTAGAGGGGGGGTGTTGGGGTATTTATATTGGGGAGGGGTGAGAAAACTTGGGGTAGGGGACAAGAAATAGACTAGGATTAGGAATCCTAGATGAAAAAAAAGAAAACGAAACAAGGAAACGAAGTAGGACTAAATCCTACTAGGAAACAAAAGGGCGGCGGCGGCTACCTGCGCCTGCGCTTGCCTGGCATGGCGCGCGGTTGCGCAAGAGCTGGGGCGCGGTGGCTGGCTGGGCCTTAGGCCCGGCTGGCCTGGCTCTCTTTTTTTTGTTTTTTGTTTATAAATAGTTCCGCGCAGAAAAAAAAGAGAACTAAACGAACTCTGAAAAAATCTAAAGTAAATTTTCTCCGACTCCTAAAAATGAGCCGAACAAAATGAACTTTTCTCCGGACCAAAATTGCAATTTTCGAAAACGCGCATTTTTCCCTATCCAAATAAACTGCAAATAAACACCGGAAAACAAAAATTGATCTATTTATTATATCTTCATTTTTTCCTAAATTTGGGAAAGTCATATTATTCCCTCTCTCATAAATTTTGACACCGGAAAAATTATTGAAGATAAAATAAATAAATCAAATGATCCTATTTTCAAAATTCGAGAAAACTCTCAAATATGAAAATAACGAAATCTCCAACTCTCTCCGAGGGTCCTTGAGTTGCGTGAAATTTCTAGGATCGACCAAAAGCAAGAAAATAAGATAGGCATGATGATCTAATATTCCAAATTGAAAATAAATTCAAAAGAACTTTGAATTTAATTCTTTGAAACTCCCAACTCATATTTCATATAATTTGAAGAAGTCATTTTATCTTCTCTCATGAAAATCATTGAGTCGCATAAAGTTTCAGAATTGGAATATTTCCAAATGAAATTCAATTGTTTTTCAAACACCCTTTTCATTTTTAAATGGAAGAAGTCATTTCATCTTCTCTCTAGGGTTTTGTGTTTGAAAGAATTTGAATTCATGGAGATCAGAAAGCAAAAATGAAAGTTTGGGAAAGTCCTTTTATTCCCTCTCATTTAACTTTCAAAAGTTTCGAATTCACTCACTTTCAGACAATCAATCAAACAATCAATCAATCAATCTATTTGTTTATAACATTCCAAAATTTAGAATTTTGGGATGTTACAAACCTACCACCCTTAAAATGAATCTCGTCCTCGAGATTCGGAGAGGCTAGCAAGAAAAGGTTAGGGTTTGGGGGTCTCCTCAAAATCCATCGATCGTCACAGGGGTCCAGGGTGCTACCACCCTTAGAAGCATGGTTACAGTTCCATCAAAACTCATATACTCCATCCTTATCCTTGACAGTGTCGGTCTTCTCAGATCCTCGAGAAAATTCCTTCTCCGAGCTCTTCCGGTAGTGGCATAACCTTTTCCTCAATTCTTCTGTCTTTCATCTAGGTAAGGTTCTTCCGAGACTGGGTCTTCTTAACTGACGGGTCTGGCGCCAAAACTAAACAACTATCGATATCTCATGGTGGTCAACAATTTGTGGTTTCTCCTGCAGGAAATGAGTCTGGGTTGATCCTCACCGTATAACCTACGGTTGGCAAAAAGCTGCCGTGTACAAGGGAAAATACTTATACCATTCTAAGGTTTAAACAAGGTTTAATATCGTCGTCTCTCTACTATAGGCAAGTCACTCAGATTTACCATCCCATATAGCAAGGAGAATAATAAGAGTAAGTCGGTATGGTGATCAATCCATCCCGCACCCAAATCATTACCTTGTATGCGGTTTAGCGAATCTCGCATTCTAACACTCGTTCATCCTCACAAGCATTGCAGAATTTCTCTCGTCGACGAACTAAGTTCGGATAATCCATGGATTCTGCAAGCCAGACAAACATCTATCGTTTCCTTTACAACTCTCAGGTTTTGCGTAAATTCCTATAAAATCGTCTATCAATAAGGGCATATCCTCTTCCAGGGTTTTTCCTTCAGCAAGAGGGTGCTTGCTTCTTGGCGGGTCCTGGGGCCTATGGGTTATGGCCCATCTCATCACTTGTAGTCCTTGAACTTATCATCGGGCAACTGTTCATTATTCCAACTTCCAACTTCCTAGTATTCTTAAATCCATCCAATTGTACTGTCTTCCTTCCTTCTATTGGCACCAAACTAGGACATGTTTACTCAGACTCATCATGGAGTTTTTCATTGATCCATATTTCCAACATCATACCTCCTTTATATCCAATAGTAATTCATCTCTTCATCCTCGTGGAATATCCCTCATACCGAGATAAAAACTTATACTTATGAAGTCCATATTCCACTTCGTGGAACATCATTATCCCTTCCAGGGTCAAGCGTTCTTACAGGGGAATATTGGCCATCTCTGCATGGCACTTCTTCAACTGGGAAACGTGAAACACATCTTGAACTCCTGACAGTCCTTCGGGTGACTCCAACTTGTTGGCCACTTCTCCATACGCTCCAAAACTCGGTATGGTCCTACAAATCTCGGGGCTAACTGTCCCTTAACTCCAATCCGTTTAACTCCTCGCAGAGGGAACACATGAAGACATGCTCTGTCTCCAATTTCATAGACTACCTCCTTGAGTTTGTGAGTCTACATAACTCTTCTGCCTGGACTAAGCTACCTTCAGTCTATCTCGAATCAACTTAACATTCTCTTCTGACTCCTTGATCACATTTGGTCCAAACAACTGTCGGTCTCCAACTTCATCCCACATACTCTTGGGGCATCACACATATCGAGACAAAACTCGTATTCATTTTGTCCAAAATCCACGCAGTGGAGTATCTTTATCCTTTCTGGGGGTCAAAGGTTCTTACAGGGTACTTTCACCCTTAAAATGCACAAATCTTCCATAGACCATATTTCTCTTATCCTCAAAATGGTCAAAATTCTTCTTCATAGAGTAACAACTCATAAAATCCATATCAGTACCAACGATGCTACTTTATTCCTTCTCAAATGATTACAATCTCCTGTTTTTCCATTACATGCCTCAACTCAATACCTCAATGTAAAAGAAAATGTTCTCACTACCACTACTATATTACTTCTGTTACAAACTCAACTATTTATCACAAGTCTCCTTCTCCTTCGGACAACCTCTGGCAAAGTGCCCTGCTCCATTACAACGGAAACATATTACTTCGGGCAAGTTTCGAGGTTTCCTTGTGATTATATAGCCTACTGGGGTCCTCATCTTTCCTTTTGGGCAATCATTGAAGTGGTGTCCTGAATATTTGCACCTGAAACATGTGATATGACTCAGGTCCTTCCTGGAATCCAATCTACTTCTCTTTCTGGACTTTTCCAATCCAATCAGGGCTTCTATCCTGTGGGTCATACTCTACTTCCTCAGCCGGGAATTCCACTAGATCCCCATTCATACAATTTTGGGAGATGTGTCCTTCTTCTCCACATGAATAGCAAGACTTGGTGCAGGGTTTAATTGGTTCTTCTTTGGGTGTGTCCTCCACCTTTCTTCATCACAGGTTCTTCTAAACTTTCCATAAGAGCTCCTTTCATTGCTTCTTCCTTCTGCTGGATGGTTCTTTGTACCATGGGGTAAATGTGACACTGAGCAGGATAGTGGGTAGTTCCTTCACACAAGAAACAAGTGATCTGCCTAGTTGGGCATTCTTCAGCTGGGTGACTTCCTTCACATTTAGGGCATTCATCCTTGTGTTCTTTATGGTTGTGTCCGATTTCTCCACAAATCTTGCATGCACAAGTTTTCTTCATATCCTTTCCATAAGGCTTCAACTTCTGGGACACAAGCCGAGACTTTGGCAAAGTCAACTTAAATTCTTTCCAAGTGGTTACTCCTTGCCATCCATTGATGGTTTGGTACATCCTCCACCAAGTAGCAGCACCTCTTTCAAAGCATTGAAGAGCATGCTGGGCCATATCCTTTCCGGCTATAGGGTTGTTCTCCATGTGATCCTCCATGTTCTGAATCCATCGGTCTGTCTCCAATTGACTCATCGGTCTAGAAAATACAAGCTCATCTTCATTCATCCGCTATTGGGTCCATGGGTTTGGGGTGAGATAAGAGGGATAGAGAGGGATACACAAAATGCAAACAACAGTTTTGAAAAGACAGATTTTTGTTGTGGCTGTCGAAAAACATCAAACAAGTGACAGCTCACAATCGTCGCATCTAACGTAGGTATATAACAGGGGTTTGGTCTTCTAAAGGTCAATAAATCTTCAACGTCCCCAAACTCTTCAAGCCTTATTCATGTCTCAGATGGCTTCTTCCAATCGTGCCTGTCCTTCTCAAGTTCTTTTGCCAGATCATCTCTGTTGACGTGAAATCTCTCGTGACATCCTTTAATATTCTGGAGTTGTATTTCAAACTTCTAGGTTTCAACATCCTTGGTATGAGCCATGGTCATACTGTCCTTCAGTTCTTGACAATTCTCCGGTATCTCGAGGTTGTAGCTCCTCCAGCTTGGCTACTCTCATCTTCAGGATCCTGAGTTCCTCATGAAATACTTCCTTGTCTAATACGACTTCCTGGAGCTCCATTTTAAACTTCTTGATGTACTACTCCAGACCCTGGTGATACACCGGCTAAGGTTAAAACTTCATCTTACTATTAGGTGCTCCATCAGCCTTCTTCCATCAAATCCATTCTGAAGAAATGCATCCTTAACTCAGCACGGTGACAGTAGCATCAGCGGGCGATGACATCACGGATAACCATGTTTCTGCTCTTGTCATTTCCATGAGCTATCTCTCCACAGTTGATATCTCCTGCCTTAGGGTTTCTTTGACAAAACTTTAAGTTTTTAACTCTCCATGCTCCGGTCTTTCTCCGATACACCTTGATCTCGGTTATTGACAACTTCCATAGTCTGCCAAGTTCCATAGGGGTAGCATTCCTAGGTCATATAAATCTGGGAATTCTTCAGAGCCTTCAAATTCTACTTGTCTTCGGTCTTCAACCATTGTAGTTTCCATTATCATAATGTATGGTAAAATCCTCTTCATTCCGAATGGTCTTACTAGTCTGATATCCTGTACTTCTTGGAGTGGTCTCATCAGTCGAATCTTCTTGTGGTCAAAAGGGGAAAGGGGTATGGTCACACTAAAGAGAATTTTTGAATAAGCTCAGAAGAGAAGAGAGGTAAAAGATCTTTTTGAAAGGGAAAGTTGTAGAGCAAAATCTTTGCTATGGGCTTGCCAGTTTCTAGGGTCACGTCCTACAGTCAACATGTGCTCTGATACCATCTTGTAGCGACCCGACCCGAATGGATCAAGTCTCTGTGCTTATGTGTCATCCCTGGATCAGTATGCTGACACACACAGTACTCGAAGGATTTATAACAGAGGTAAATCACATGTATAAAGTAACGTAAATACTATTACCTCAATCCATATAGCGGAAGCAACAAGGTTGTGGTTTCCCATCAACACCAACGGCAAAGTTGAGTGTAGAAATCGTAACCCTAACGTATCACTTACTTGTCGTAAGAAACCTGCAACATAAGACGTTGCAGCCCGAAAACGGGTCAGTACATTGAATGTACTGGCAAATTCACACCATAGAGAAAGAACAATGGCTATCACTACATGCATATTTGGCTGGTGGAAAAGCTCTATGGTTATAAGGTTTTTGCGTAAAGCCAATTTTTCCCTACTGCAAAGGAATAAGATTAATTACTATCATGGTGGTTGTGAAACATTGAGAATGGTTGACAGCATTCTCAATCCCAATTAAAAATAATTAAAACCCAACAACATTAATTAGAAGTAACATGTTGAGATTCACAATGATATTCAAGTACTAGATACTCAAGTTGTCCATAACCGGGGACACGGCTAATCATGATTAGTTTGTTACTCTGCAGAGGTTGCGCACTTTTCCCCACATGACTCGATCGCCTCCGTTTGTTTTCTCGCACTACATGGTGTTAGAGAAACGGATGACCGAGACATAGTCTTTCAGAAGCACTAGCACCTTACATGTGGCGTAGACCGGTACACCTACATCCCCTACATCTGCTAGTCCACCCTGTAAGAGTTCGCACAACTTAGTCAACTATGCCAGAGCCCATAGTGGCATGTGGCTGCACACGGAAGTTTCTAGCATGAATTATCTTATGATCCCTTTGAGCCTGGGTGGCGGTCCGAAAAAAAACAGGCAAGTCCTGATAGACATCAGGTGCCTCAATCCACCCAGATGTGTGTTTAAGTTGCCACCTTAGATAAACCATTAAAATTAATAAACTCACATCTGTCATGGATATCACTCACCCAATCCACGTCTACTAGCATAGCATGGCATAATAAGCGAACGTAGAAGTAACTCACAAGGGTTTCATAATAATACAGGTAATAGGTACTACCTCATCTACTTCCCATCCCACAATTTAATTAGATCCTAATCATGCAATGTGTGAGGATTGATCTAATGCAATAAAACTGGGTTGTAGAAAAGGTATGATCAAAGTGTGAACTTGCCTGCAATGTAGATGAAGATGATTCGCACTTAAATCTCTTGATAGATCTACTCGTCACACTCCGGTCAATCTATCGTAAGCAAGCAATAGTAACCACACAATAAGTACTCATCTAATGCACAAGTAAAACTCGAACAAGAGAACGAACCAGATAGTTCAACTTAAGAACTCCGGTTGCAAAGAAAGAACGAACCGAACAAACGGCGGAAAACAAACGGCGGAAGAAAACAACTCGGCTCTAGCAAGTTGAAACTAGGTCAAATTTTACCGTAGCAAAAGCTTGTTCAAGTTGATTAGACGGAACGGTGGTTTCGAAACGAAACTCCAGGCGCTTGAATCACCTGATTCCGATAAACGGGCGAGAAGAAAAACTAGAACGAAGATCGGATCTGAGATCACGATCGCGGAATAAATCCGAGGAGAAGAAAAAGAAGAACGGTTAAACGAACGGACGTTCGTTAACCTAGAAGAATCCGGTGATCACGTTCGTTAGGACAAACGGTCCGGCGAACGATCTAAAGGCAACTAGATCGGAAAAGAAAACGAATCCGATCTAGGGTTTCGGAGAAGAAAACCGAAACGAAAACCGATCTAGAAAACCGGAACGGTTTAGCGAAGAACCGGAAAGAAAGACGAATCGGTGGAGAAGAAAAGAATCGGAACGATTTATAGGAAAAACCGAACCGAGGGAAAGAAGAGACGCGGCGCGGTACCTCCGGCGAACGGCGGCGACGGCGGCGTTGACGCAGGGCGGCGGCGGCGCGGCAAGGTGCGGCGGCGGCGGTGACGCAGGGCGGCGGCGGCGCGGCAAGGTGCGGCGCAGGGTGAGAGGCGCGGGGTGGGGCGCGGCTTGGAGAGGAGAGAGGGGCTTGGGATTTTGGGTTTGATGATTTAGAGGGGGGGTGTTGGGGTATTTATATTGGGGAGGGATGAGAAAACTTGGGGTAGGGGACAAGAAATAGACTAGGATTAGGAATCCTAGATGAAAAAAAAGAAAACGAAACAAGGAGACGAAGTAGGACTAAATCCTACTAGGAAACAAAAGGGCGGCGGCGGCTACCTGCGCCTGCACTTGCCTGGCATGGCGCGCGGTTGCGCAAGAGCTGGGGCGCGGCGGCTGGCTGGGCCTTAGGCCCGGCTGGCCTGGCTCTCTTTTTTTTTGTTTTTTTATAAATAGTTTCTCGCAGAAAAAAAAGAGAACTAAACGAACTCTGAAAAATCTAAAGTAAATTTTCTCCGACTCCTAAAAATGAGCCGAACAAAATGAACTTTTCTCCGGACCAAAAATGCAATTTTCGAAAACGCGCATTTTTCCCTATCCAAATAAACTGCAAATAAACACCGGAAAACAAAAATTGATCTATTTATTATATCTTCATTTTTTCCTAAATTTGGGAAAGTCATATTATTCCCTCTCTCATAAATTTTGACACCGGAAAAATTATTGAAGATAAAATAAATAAATCAAATGATCCTATTTTCAAAATTCGAGAAAACTCTCAAATATGAAAATAACGAAATCTCCAACTCTCTCCGAGGGTCCTTGAGTTGCGTGAAATTTCTAGGATCGACCAAAAGCAAGAAAATAAGATAGGCATGATGATCTAATATTCCAAATTGAGAATAAATTCAAAAGAACTTTGCATTTAATTCTTTGAAACTCCCAACTCATATTTCATATAATTTGAAGAAGTCATTTTATCTTCTCTCGTGAAAATCATTGAGTCGCATAAAGTTTCAGAATTAGAATATTTCCAAATGAAATTCAATTGTTTTTCAAACACCCTTTTCATTTTTAAATGGAAGAAGTCATGTCATCTTCTCTCTAGGGTTTTGTGTTTGAAAGAATTTGAATTCATGGAGATCAGAAAGCAAAAATGAAAGTTTGGGAAAGTCCTTTTATTCCCTGTCATTTAACTTTCAAAAGTTTCGAATTCACTCACTTTCAGACAATCAATCAAACAATCAATCAATCAATCTATTTGTTTATAACATTCCAAAATTTAGAATTTTGGGATGTTACAACAAGTCAGTGATATTGGGTTCATTAACACATATCTCATAGATGCAACTCAGGTTAAACTTCATGCCGCAGCTACCGAGGCCAACTTGCTACAATCGTTCGTAATAAATCAAAACAAAGATATAATACTCTTTCCTTACAACTTCAAGTGAGTGTTACTGTCTTGTGCGTATTCGGTTTCCCTTATATATTAGTCAAGGTTATAGTAATGTAATTCATGAGTTATGCATGCGTGTGCAGTTTCCACTATATTCTCCTAGAGATTAAGCTTGAGCAGGGACTAGTAACCGTCTTAGACTCAAAACGAAAAGATCCCCAGGACTATGCAGACATGACTGAAATCCTCAAGAAGTAAGTTAAATAGATCATTATCCACCATATCAGCAACTTTGTTCATTTCCTGATATCAAGTAATTGTTTTCTTTGTCCGGCAGGGTTTGGAGAAAATTCACCAAAAAAGTTCCGGGACTGGCGAAGGAGCTGGAATTTAGACACCCGAAAGTAAGTACTATAGTAGCATGTTCCGCGCATCTCCTAGTGATTCAAGCGCTAGTTTCATCAATACCATTTAGCATTCTTGCTTATCAGTTTGATTGACCTCTATTTCTTGTAAAGTGGTTGTGGCAGGAACAAGGGAATGATTTCTGTGGATACTACATCTGCGAGTCCATCCGCCACACGACGTGTGAGCGGGGCGGGTACTCTAACGAACAATATGAAGTACGTAAATAACAACATTCACAATTTTATTTTATTACCATCATTTGTTTTGAGTTTCATTCATTCATATATATATGTATTGACCCCCTTCTTCAAATTAGATGTTTCGGAAGCGGGATGAACTCCTAGCACCAGCTCACATGCGAGCAATTCAAGAGGAATTGGCGGCATTCTTTCTTGAACACGTGATCCCTGAAGACGGAGAATTCTATGTGGACCCTGAGTCCGTATGATTATATTTGTAAGAGATAATTATTGTATATATGTAGCCGGTAGTGTCAGATAGATATACGAGAACTTGTTGTTCGACCAATCTCTCGGAGAAGGAGAGGTGGTCGATATCACTTCTCTCTGTATGCATATATGTTCATGACGATCTTCTGTTTCCTTCGTTTGCTTTACTAGCTAGCCAGTGTGTCTAGTCCTCTCTATACGTATGTATAGTACGTAGCGTCGACCAAGCACGGACATAAGAGAGGACACTTCTCTATATTAATTATAGCTAGCTAACACAATATATGAAACACCTAAATTAACCCTCCAAAACCCCCAACCCCCCCCCCCCTTTCAAAAAAAAAAACAAAAACCCCAGCCACAGAAATGCTGACGCGTGGATGCCTATTGGTCCCGGTTGGTGCCACCAACCGGGACCAAAGGGTCTCCTGACTGGGCTCTGCGCACTGCCCACGTGGAGGGCCTTTAGTCCCGGTTCTGGATTGAACCGGGACTAAAGGGGGGAGGTATTAGTACCGACACTTTAGTCCCGGTTCAGGAACCGGGACTAAAGGCCCTTACGAACCGGGACTATAGGCCCTTTTTCTACCAGTGTCACGAGGCCTGATATTTCATTTGCTGTAAATAAAGTATGTCGGTATCTTCATGCACCTACTTCTGCTCACTGGACTGCTGCTAGCGCATACTGAGATATGCGAAGAACACACTAAGCATTGGGTTAACATTCACCAAGTCAACCCCTACATTTGTTAGTGCCTTTTCTAATTCTGACTGGGCACGTTGCTTAGATGATAGAAGGTCTAAAGGTGATTTTGCAGTTTTCTTTGGACCCAACTTAATCTCTTGGTGTGCAAAGAAACAAGCCACTGTATCAAGATCAAGTACTGAGGCAGAATACAAAGCACTAGACAATGCTACTGCAGAAATTATATGGGTTAAGTCTTTGCTTAAAGAACTTGGAATGTTTCACACACAAACTCCATGTCTTTGGTGTGACCACATTGGTGCTACTTATCTCTCTGCTAATCCTGTTTTTCATGCAAGAACGAAACATATTGAGATTGATTATCATTTTGTTAGAGAGAGAGGTGCTAGCAAAGAATTGCATATTCGGTTCATTCCTTCAAAGGATCAAGTGGCTGATGGGTTTACTAAGGCATTATCAACAGGACCGTTTAAAGAGTTTAAGCGTAATCTAAACTTGAGAAGTTCAGATTAAGGGAGGATGTTAAACATAATGTTATGAGGCTGGTGGGCTGAGTAACTTGTATATCACATTGGAGTAGTTACGTAGATATTTGTGTTCTATCTCCTTCTACCTCCCATTTAACATCTCCAGTAAAATCTCCGTTGGTTAGCCTAGACTCTGCCAACTCTTGTAATCCAAGCCATCTATCAATATATACCCATGCGGCTCCTCTGTTGGGAGTAGGAATGCTTAACCAAAGTTTACACTTCATATTCCCCACCCCCTGCGCCACAATCCATATTACCCGGCGAGAGATTCCTCGTGTTTCTTTCCCTTTCTCACAGATCCATGGCCAAAGGAGCTCGCGGGCGTGACGGCCGCGGAGGGTCACCACCACGTAAGCTCACCCGGCACGACATGGAGGCTGGCAGCTCCAGTCGGGCCAATGTCGAGCCGTGGCGAGCGGCGGTCAGGACGCGTGGCCCGGCTTCAAAGAGCTCGACACGATGCTTTTCCTGCACACCAAGAGGTGTCATGCCACAGATCAGGAGCTCCTCGCCGCCCAGCGTGCGGTGGCAGGTGGAGTAGAGGGTGTCGCCGAAAGGCTCGCTGCCGCCAAGGAAGAGCACGAGTATGCCCATGCTTGTCGGAGGTCGGTGTAGGACTTCTACGCCATGAGATCCGGCCATCCCTAGGTTTAATCTATTTAGTTTAATCTAGGTTTATATTATGTATGTATCATGAACTCTGGTTGTGTTGCTCGGAACTTTGTAGCGCAACCTAAATTTTAAATTTGCAGTATGGTTTTAATGGATCTGTTCTACCTAGTCTTGCGCGATACTGCAAAAACGTTTTACAGGATCCCTGAAACGAATTTTGCAGGACATATTTTTAGTGGATCAGTTAGAGTTGTTGTTAGTCCGGTATACTTTTGTAGGTGGTGCCTATGGCTATTGAGGGGGGGGGCATATTATGACAATGAATATTCATGGTTTAGCTTTTTTGCTGTAATTTTCTTTCACATCCAAATTAAAATATGGTATGATCACTATTTTTGTAGGTATTTCTTTGCTCTTGTGTTATTATAACATAGTGCAATATGGAGTTAACTGTAAATTTTCCTTAGACTAGCCAAGATGCAGATATTGCCATATGGTGGTACTTTAGTGATCATTTAGCAGAGTTCGTGTGCCGCCTTTCTTGCACACATGGGTTTACAGTTAACATGTACGTTATAATCAACTCTGATTCATGTTTGTTTGCCGTACAATAAAGCATATGAAAGAAAAACAATTTTGCAGTTTTGACCATAGTTTCAAATAGCCGGCTATAGCTCCGCTATAGTCCGTTATAGTCTTTTCAGCAGGGTGCCGCTAAATGGTCGTCTTCACAAATAGCCTGCTATAGCCTGCTATAGCCCGCTATAGCTGATTTTGAGGCCCGCCGCTATTTTCCATAGCCTGCTATTTAAAACATTGGTTTTGACATAGATTAATTTTGCACGCACCCTATTGTGAAAAATTGTAGGATGACTAATGTTTCTATTGTTCTATGTTGTATTGATCTGACCCAGGTGTGGGGTATATATAGAGTACAATATGAGGGAGAGAGACTTGGAGTAGAAGACAAGTTAACCTATCCTATCTCTATCTCTTATCTCTATCTTAAACGTAAATATACTTCTAACATTCCCCCTCAGTCGTAGCGGGAGTGAAGCGGATGATTACGACTGAATTTGAAGTCTTGCTCTTTTGTCGTCTTCTCCGCTGCGCCATCATCAACTGCATCTCTGATGGGTCGGCAGTTAGGGTGGTGACTACGTCCCCTTGTGGTGCCTTCCTGCCTTCTCCACTATTCCCTCCCGCAGTCACAGCGGGAGTGTCGTGGACGCAAGTGACGAGGCGGACGCTGTTGACTGGAGTTGTTGCCGATGAGTTGCTGTAGACGTAGCCATTAATGTCGAGGTAGCCGATCATGATGATGTAGCCATGGTCGAGGTAGTCATGGTCGATGGTGTGGTCATCGTGGATGATGAAGCCGCACAAAGCCGGAGGCGCAGAAAAATGCGCTATGACGGAGCTGCAGACGTGGACGATGCACCTTGCGGATGTCAGAGGGTGCCGTCGGCGATGAGTCCACCGATTTTGCCAAGACCGGAGGAAGCCCATCGAGCACACATCGGTTTTGCCAGAACTGTGTGGCCGTGTAGGGTCGTCACTGTAGTGACGCCGTGTCGATGCAGTCGTGCCGTCATGGATGACGCGGAAGATGCCGTCGTCGTGACGCGGTCATTGCCGTCGTCGAGGTCGCGCCTTGTAGAAAAGTCTGTCAGAGGACGCTAGATGTCCATCTTGTGGACAAGGCGGCGGCGGCGGTGTGTTGACGATGATGCTGGTGAATACCATGTTGATGAAGACCTTGGCAATGAAGTGTCGGCTATGGTGTTGCAACCGCGTGTCGACAACGATGTCGCTTGAAGGCGTCCCTTGCGGCGATGATGTGTCGATGCCGTGGCGCGCCGGAGAAGTCGATGAAGACTTGCATCTCTCTCCACACCGGCCTGGCGTGTGGACGATGCATGTCATGGCCGCTTCTTGTACATGTGCTCGATGAAGATTTTTTTTTCTTGGGCGTGATGTAGACGTACAGCTCGATGATGTGGCGTGGGTCGGTGTAGATCGCTCGGCGAAGATAGCTTGGTGCAGCGGTTATGGACGTGGCTCGAAGATTGTGGTGGGCGATGGTGCAAGTTTGCCGGCTTCATGCAGATGTAGTGTAGGGCGACGTCGATGCAGGATTGCTAGGTGAGCCGTCCGCTGAACCTTGACGTAGTCTTGGGCTCTTGGCCACACGTACGTGTAGAACCCACCTTGACCGATCAGTACCTGCATACATGCGTCTGAGATAACATGCGAGTTAAGTCCCTCACGTGATCGGAACGCCCGTCGCCGCGTCCGCTTGTGCAGCCACCTGCGTCGCTGGGCGCTCGCAGCCGCCGTACCGAGCGAGCCATGCAGGACATGGTGCTTGTCGATGCAGATTGCGTTGGGAGGTGTCGGGCCGATGCGTGGCTCGAAGTCAAGGGGGGGCGTCGCTCGTGGCCAGCCCTCCTGGCATGCGCTCGTCCTCGCGTGCGCGCGTATGAGCACGCCCGTCGCCGCATCAGCGTGTGCGGCCGCCTGCCCATCGCTGGACGGAGCTTAAGGTCGGTGCAGATATACCCTTGGTGCCGAATACGCTGTGTCCGCCGCATGTGGATGTAGTCGATGAAGCCGGTTAGAGCAGATCGGAGCGCCCCGCTCCGGAGTTGGCTCGTTGTGCAACGAGAGGATGATCGATTTGCCCGACCTGTCTCTTGGCAGCGGCGGTCACGTGCGAGATCAGCGGCGCTGCCGCCTGCACCGGTTCTGTTGGATTTTCTTCACCGGAATTTGAGGGTTGGCGAGTTTATTTGGTGGCTAAAAAAATGATCTAAGAGAATTTCAGAAATTGGCGAATTTATCTAAATTAAGAAATTGATCTAATCTACGGAACCGATATGATCAGTGATCGATCGGGTGCCGCGCCCCCGGGAAGGGAAGATTAATCTCTCCGGGGGCGGCGCGCTGCGGAAGTGGAGGAAGGTCCTAGGATCGGCGTCGTTGGACAAACCGCTCTAATACCATATAGAAAATATGAGATAGCTGAATATTATGTTGTATTGATCTGACCCGTGTAGGGGTATATATAGAGGTACAATGCAGGAAGAGAGACTTGGAGTAGAGGACAAGTTAACCTATCCTATCTCTATCTCTTATCTCTATCTTAAACGTAAATATACTTCTAACACACAGAAGTCCTTGGCTTTCGCCAGGGTAGCCTTCAGTTCATTCAGTTGTTGAATTAGCTTTCTGTTCTCAGAGCTCAGATTGGACAGCCTGCTTGATGCAGCACGCAGAGGCTTCATCAAAGTGTTGCTGATGGAGGAGGCATTTGCCAGCAAGGAATCCTTCCCCTTTGCTTGGCGCTTGAGGAGGTTATACTCATGCTTGTCCAGCAAGTCTTCAGCCAGGTAGAAGCCTTCTTTGAGTTCTTGAAGCCATTTGTCCAACTTGGGCATGTGGTTTCCCTTGTCTGCTTCTTCAATCAAAAGCTCGAACTGCGGCAAGATAGTGGTCTCCAGTTCATGGAGGTCACGCGCCATATCGACTCCAAGGTACATTGAAGCATTAGAAAGGAGCTTCTTTAAGGCCGGTGATGCAGCCAATTTTAAGCTTACGCTTAAGGCAGCACTAGCTAACGCCACTTCCATCGGATTATAGGGTTTATTTTTTCCCAAATTCTTAAAAGTGCAGCTGTGCTTGTTGGGCGTCCCGAGCGCACACCCTCGCGCGCCGTCCGATCTAAATCTGGACGCACAGGTGCTGCCTGATCTGATCGGGGGCGCGTCTCAGGTTTCGCCCTGTCGGCCCGGCTCGTTCGACACGCCACGACTAGTCCATCCCCAGCCTCGCAGCCACGTCGCGCGTCACCATTCCCACGCCCACTGCCCTCCCCTCACTCCAGCGAAGAGGAACGGCTCCCCCAATTTTTGAAACTGCCGTATCTCTGAGTCTTCGCTCTCCTCCCCGCGACGAAATCCGGCGGTTCCTTCCTCCCCCCCGTCGATTCGAGCGGTGCACAGCGTTTCCGTTCAAGGGGCGAGGCATTTCTGTGCTCTCGGCGATGTTGGCCGTGCTGATTCGTTGACGGGTTGGATCTAGGGAGGAACAACAACCGGCGGCGGTGGTGCTGTGAACGGCAGCCCCAAAACTCCGGTAATCCCCGCCCTAGCTCTCGTTGTACATTTCCGCCCCATCTCTGCTTCCTATCTATGCATTGGCTGTACATTTGCCCCGTGCTAGGATAGCATCGGATGCGCTCGAATTTGGTTGGGGGTGCGAGACGAGTCGCCCCGTTGCTAGGATAGCCCTGGATGCTTCGATTTTTGGTTGAGGTGCGAGACGAATCGCCCCATTGATGCTTGTGGAAGGGTGGAGGAACTCGATTTTCCCTCGATTTTCCCTCTATTTTTAGGGCATGTGTGCGTGCATGTTTTAACCCACCGTTAGAGGTTCTAGATGCGCGAGAAATCGATTTTGGTGAGGCGATTTTGCAGTAGTTTTTGGTCAGCGGTTCCTATTACTCTGTTTGCTTGCTTAATTCGGGTTAGTTGCCTAACAGTTGTATCCCTAGTTGCCTGTCAACTGAATTGTTTTTGCCCAACTGATGTACAGCGTAGTTTGCCTAACAGTTGTTTCCCTAGTTGCCTGTCAACTGGATGTAGTTTTCCCAACTGATGTACAGCATGGTTGCCCAATAATTGTCTCACTAGTTGCCTGTCAACTAGATGGGGTTTGCCCAACTGATGAACTTCACAGTTTGCATAACTGTTTTGTCTCCCTAGTTGCTTGTCAACTCAACGATGTTTGCCCAACCGATACAGCAAATAGTCGTACCTAGTGGACAACATTTTTTTGTGCATATGACTATTTTTTGAGTCCATTATGCAGCTTCGCGACAATGGTCACCCCTGATATAGTTTTGCTGAGTATGTTCTTTTCTATGTACACATGTTTGCTAAAAAAAATCGCCTAATAGTTGTCTATTAGTTGCCTGTTTATTTTTGCATGGTGTTTGCCTAACTGAAAGGTCACTAACCTGCATGTGTTTTTCTTGTCACGCGTTTTGTAATAGATGTCCTTAATAGATTTTGCCTATTTTTGTCATTGTTTTTGCCTAATGTAGAGGATGCACTTTGCCTGTGCATTAGTTTTAACTGTTCACATGTGTCCTTGTGCATTAGTTGAAGTGGAATTAGTTTTGTGTAAGATAGTTCAAGTGGAAGCAGCTGTTCATTTTCTGATTAGTTAGCTGTTCAAACTCACGTGTTTATCTATGTATGTATCTTTTTACCCATGGTTTAATAATGGCTTTTTTCTGTCATATACCAGGAACAATGGATGGCAGCAGTAAGGAAATGCAGGAAGACCGCTTTCCAGTCAACCCCGATGCCGATCCTTCTAATGTTAGTGCAGATAATGAAACAGAGGTGCGTGCGGAAAATTCTTCGAAATCATTCTTCTTCTTTTTTCGTGATGCATTTAATGGGCGGCATTTTATATATGCTGTTTTTGTTGGTTCTTTGACCTCTGTAGGCTCGTAGTACTGCCCCCACAACCACAATTGGGTACAAGCGTAGAAGAATGTCGAAAGCGGTCATTGCTCGTGGCCCCCGTCCATCAGATATTGATAGCAACGAGGATGTATCTACAGATGCTGACAAGGCCCCTGAATTTGACAAAGATAATGAGCGTGAACCTGACAAAGATATTGAGGATCATCCAAGAAAAGCAAAGCGCCAAAAGTGTTCAGGAAATGAGGTAATGCAGTTTTTTGCTTAGATTTCCTTTTTTGCCCATCTAATGTGTATGATTTGCCAAACTGCATACATGTGTTGCCTCATATCTTTTTTTAACAGGGGGGGGGGGGTTCCCGATGTTTTATGTTTTTTGTTTTTGTAGGGTTTTAGAAACAGAGGATCGCCTGCAAGGCTGTATAAACTAAACAAATCTCTTATAACTGACCAAAAGGGTGTCATAATTGACAAAGAGTTCGGGGGTTTGTTGGACCTCGCAGCCACTACAATGGATGCAGATCTCAGCCAATGGATTATGAAGCACTACGACCCCGAGAGGTCCCAAATTGTTATACCAGAGAGGGGGAAGATCCCGGTAGATGCAGCGAGTGTTCATAGAATATGGGGGTTGCCAAACAGGGGCAGAAAGGTCTGTTTTGAGAATCGTCCTGACATCACAAAGGCCATTTATAGCATCTACAACATTACATCCAAGAACTCACCAACCCTCACGGCATGGTGTAAGATGATTGTAGATATGCGCGGAGCTCATGACGACAATTTCCTCCATGCTTGGCTAGCAGTAGCTTTTTCTTGCTTTCTTGCACCGTCAACAAGTCTAAACATCTCGCCAAAAAGCTTCCCTGCTGTTATGGATGTCAATGGTATAACAGAGACAAATGTCTGTCAGTTTGTTGTTGATCAGTTAAAGGCAACGTTCACAGTAGCAAGTGTCAAGAAGAATACTGTATGCTGTTGTGTTTTTCATCTTGTAGTAAGTGCAGACAATCGTAACATTTGGTTCTCTCTTATTCTTTCTTCTTTCTTTTTCTGTTGGAAAATTATCTTTTTTTACTCCCATGCAGCTGTTGTATCTGGACTCACTTGATGTGGATGAACCTATCCCAAGCTTGACACCAAGAGTTTCTGTTTGGAACTCAGATTTGATCACAAAAATCGTGAAGAAGGATAAGAAGGGCCCGGGTCAATACGGCAAACTACGTGTAAGTTTTTTCTTTTTCCTCTTTTTATGTCACCTTGTGTTTTATTAGGACACATATGTCTCTTTTCTCCGTTGACTACTATTAAAGTACAATGTACAACAATGACAGAAAAATAGGCAATTCATGTATTTAAATCTGGCAAGTCTTATAATTTTGGTAAAGCAATTTCTTTAGTTTTTTTCAGACAAGCATACCATTTTTGGTTTTTTGTGATGAACAGAATATGTTTTCTGAAGGGAAATGCAGTGGGTGTGTGACTCAATTTTTATGCTACTAATTCAGCTTAACTCTTAGGTGGAAAATTTGCCTATTTTTCAGCATGAAATTATATACTATGTTGTACTATTTTTTCACAAATGGATCTTATGTGCTCACACTTTTTTTATTCTTTTTTTCTCTTCCAACAAATGCAATCAGCTTAAGACCGAGTTTTCCCGATGTGCGAACGATAGTTTGT